>NW_009723169.1:0-133048 GCF_000703405.1 Apaloderma vittatum
GAAGAGAGGTTGTAGAGAGGCGGGAGTTGGTATATTCTCCCTAGTGGAGAGTGATAGGACGGGGAAAATGGATTTCAATTGCACCAGGGGAAGTTCAGGTTAGATATGAGGAAGAATTTCTTTACTGAAAGGGTTGTCAGCCATTGGAACAGGCTGCCCAGGGAGGTGGTTGAGTCACTATCCCTGGAGGTGTTTAAGAGACGGGTGGATGTTGCATTGGGGGACAAAGTTTAATAGGTTGATAGGGCTAGGACAAAGGCTGGACTTGATGATCTTCAAGGTCTCTTCCAGCTGAAACTATTCTATGATTCTACGATTCTGTAAGCAGGACTCTGGACTACGTCACTCTTCCAATCAAACCTTCAATGGCTCTGTGAACCATACTGCACCTGAATGATGCATGTGAGACTTACCAATGTTTCCATGACCACCATGGTAAACATACTGCTACAGAAGCATCAAAACCTCTGGCTCCTGAACAAACACATCCCAGAACACACTATGCACTGGCCAGTGAGACAGATACTCGCACAGTTTCCATGGCAGTAAAATAACAATAACCACACATTGGAGAAACTCACGGAGATATCAGTAGTGGACAGAAGCTCCCAGTTAGCTGAAGGACTTTATGTTTTTTCACAAAATAGTCACTCCATCTGTGACTAAGACCTAACCTTCCAGGAAGATGGACAAAGGACCTTCAGAAGAGGAGCGTGGGAACTAAAATGCACATCCCCGCTGAACATTAAAAATTACAGTCTAAATAGAGAATTGGGCTTTATTGCACATTGTAATTCCTTCTCCAAGCCCCTCCACCTTTCACAGACAATGAATTAACTGTCTTTTTATCTTTTTTCCCCAATAGGGGCAAATGACCTTATCAACTTTTTCCTTGCTTGCGCCACTCTTACACTCTGCAGGTACCAATGACTTTCTTGCCCAGATAGCTTGACTATTTAACGTAATCAAGTTAAACTCAGACCAACTGTTCAGTTGCCTTTAACACTGAATATACTTTAATTTCAGCCTGGAAAAATGCCTCTTTTAACTGAAAGGCTGGTTTTTTCCAGCAGGCTGCCAGTTCTAACAAAAGATATTATCTCCCCCTACAAAATATGCCTCATTTGTATCCATACATTATCATGCTATAACAACAATGCCACTTTTCTGAATTACATAATTTCAAAGAGCCATGTTTTCAAATAAAAATGCCTAACCCTTTCTTCCACTATTACCCTTTTCCCTATATGGTGGCACATGCCCAGGCTCTGCCTGTAAACTGAATTTTCTAGTGGAGTCTGATGGTATGACAAAAGTTTAATTTACTCTAATTTGGAATGCTGTGGGTCTTAATACTGATATAGGTCAAAACTTACTTCTTACAGTCTGCTGAAGGCTGATGTAAGTCAGCTATTGAAAGTTATCTGTTTGTTTTTATGAACTACATCAATCTCAGGCTCGTCAGTAGAAGCACAAACAAGACTATATTGTAGCAGACTTCTGTGCTCCTGGAAACTGCAGAGCTGAGCAATTTGTAACAGTCAGATGGTCTTTCAAGGCTGTATCCTTTAGGACTAGGGATCTTAATTGACAAAGAACCTTTTAAAACATTCAAGTTTTTAATGTTTTACTAATCTTAACTCAGCCCATTATCTAGTTGCTGAAAATAAAAGGGAACTTCTGAGGACAAAATGAATCACAGTCCTTTCTTAATGGACTATATCCCATGTCATAGACATGTCATTTCAATGTAAGACTAATTTAAGATGAGGGGTCATCTAAAATTCAAATATTGCATTAAAGAAGGATTGCAGCAAGCATTAGTTAAAGTACACTAAAATCTGTAACTTTTGTAGCTGTTTATATATCAATTATACTCTTGCTGGAAGCCAGCACCATCACTGGAACTGTTCCGGATTTTCACTTTCAACAGTTTCACTGTAGGTCAGAGTTCACTATAAGCTGCTTCACTGTATAATGAACTAAGCCAGAGGGGTTGGCTTAGTAGTCTAAGTATCAGCTTTGAAATATCCAGACACCCTGGAAACAAAGGTTTAAATCCCAGCAGGGTTGACTCAACCCTTCCACTTTTTGAGACAGATGAATGGTGTGCAGTGTGCTAGACTGTCTATGGACCTCTGTGATAAGGTGAGACCTGAAAGAGAGACATGTGACTACTTTCTGCACACATTAAAGGTCTTATTGCCTTTTTCTTAAGGGTAAGTTTGTTTCAAATTCTTGGCCAAAGTTTTTCAGCTCCAAGAGTTGTGCAATTCAACCTGTATCACTTGCATGAGTGACTATTGCTTCCTGTTTTAGAGGCAGAAGTGCTCCAGTGAGACTGTCTGCACTTCATACTCATCCAAAGCCCATAAAATTTAAGGTTGTTCTTGTAACCTTTGTATCGTTTTGGTTTTTTTTTTTGGTGGAACACCTTCCAGAAAAACCAGGGTGTCCACCTCAGCCAAACCTAAATATTATTAATGGCAATCCCTGTAGTACAGTGTATCAGAAGCATAAATGCATGTGTAACAGCATATATTTATGTCCTCTTAGATATGCATCTGTGCACACACCTAATGAAAATGAAATCAAACAAATATGACTCAGTCTTTCTAGCTACCTCAGCCCACTTGTCCCAGTTGTGCAGCGTATTAGCATTCATCTCACAGTGATTTGCCTACAGAAATTTTGCAAGATGAAAGTTTGATGCATAAGAAGAATCTCAGGACAGTGTGGTTCCCTTAGCAACCCTGCAGCCAGCTCCAGTAGACCTGACCCAGCTATAAAGCCCTTCACAAGCAGAGGAGACACACGTAATGACAGCTGGCTGAAATTTGGGAGTACAAATAAACTGCCTTTTTATCTGGAAATCACCTTTGAGGAATATTATCTTTATTGACTTGCTTTTAAAAAAAAAAGCCCACAAATGGCGGCTACAAATTAGTACATAATAATAAGTAGCAATACCAATTTATTAGTGCACCCTCCCTCTCCACCAGTAAAGCACCTGGGGCACTGAATAGCAGAGTAAAAATAAACACAGTGTAATTAATTAACACTGATTACACTCCCTCCCCTCTAGACCATCACAAATATAGCTGTTTAGTTCTGTCTGGCTCACTCATGCTTCTCCTTGTGTCACCTCTGCCAGAGAGCCCCCCTGCCCAGCTCCCTGTTGCCTCTGCAAGGTCTGGCTTCACCTTGTGCCTTGGAGTTGGTGTAAAACTTTGTCTTTTCCCTATTTTTTGTCATTTATTTTCAGGCCTTCCATCCTCTACTGCCATTTTGTGAAAAATGGCCAGTTTTGTCTTTTGTTAGAGAGGGCAGTAGATTACAGGTATGACTCTGTTGTGGCAGCAAGGAAATATTTAGAGAATAATATGCAAATATTGCTAAGATCTTTCTATCTGTGTAGAAAGGGTTAGTACTGGGCCAGCCACTAAACAAATGCTGGATCCTCTCTAATCACGCTTCTCCCTCCACAAAAGCAATCACCACTGGTGCTGCAGAGCAGGCAGGCACTGGGGAAGTCCCAGTGGCAGAGGAGAACCTGGTAGAGGAGCTGGATTCAGGAACTCAGGATCAAGACTGAGGGCAGAAGAGTGGACTGAGTCCACCTCAGATGCCGGCCATTAAAGAAGAAGGCCTAACCACCAGATCGCTCAGTTGTATGCTGATAATGACAATATGGAATGGGATACTTTGTTGGTCAGGTTTGGGTCACCTGTTCGATCCATTCCTTCCCAAAGATGCAACTTTTTTATTTTATTATGACTCTTACTTCCTGGCATCCCAACGTGTTACACGAGATCCAGCAGTGACCTTGGTTACTATAGAAGCAAGTATAAGCAAGAGCCTTTCTGCATACTGATCCTTGGTAGTGACTGTAAACGTCAGGTGTTATCACTTCTAGTAGCAGACACTGTCTTTAAAAATATGCTATTAACTTCATAAAGTGCAGTCTCTTAGAAGAGACTCAGCTGAAAAGTAAAATCAAACTAGACTGGTCCTGTTTAGCTCAAACCAGGACAGTCTGCAATGCTAAAACCGAGTATTATCAAAAGTTTGGCTTTTAATGACATATTGATGTGGTATCTCTGGGCCAGCCCTGAGCCTCCTAATTGACTACCATGTTGTCTAAATAAAGGAAAATCAAACATCTCTCTCCACGAGAGGTTGCTGGCATTGCTCACTCTGCTCAATTACAAGGTGCTGCGCTCTAGCCAAACTCAACCTGAGTTTTGTAAATCTACTTCACTTCACATTAGGGCGGACTCATGGACAAAGACAACTTTTAGCGGGTAGGGATTGCAGCAGAAAACATTTGGTGTGCTTATGTGTGTTCACACTGAACACGAGAGAGGTTCACAAGAGCTCTGTCACAGTGCAAGAAAAGATATTCTCTATAGATCCCTCACTGGCAAGATAACACTAAGATGACAATATTAAATTGTTGTATGTCAGAAAAACATCTTTAGTAACTTTCTCTACTGTGTTCTTTTTCATGCTCAACCTCTGTCATCACATGTCGATCTCTGCAAGGATCAACCAGCAAAATCCCCACTGAAGACTACTGTGCCAGTGCACAAACTCATGACAACTCAGTAACAACTTCCAGCCTCTTAAAAATAAAAAGAGAAAAAATATGTAAGTTTTGCTGTATGCTTTAATTATTACTACATACTGCAAACTGTTACATGTTGCAACAAGTTTGAATGAAGTTTGTAGTTACCTCCATTGCATTATTCATTATACTATTAAGATGGAACAGAAATGAAAAAAACTTAGCAACATTTATCAAATTCTGATGGGGATAGATTCCTTGGTTTCCGAGATAAAAGCTACCAATGTAAACAGAACATCTGCATGTCAAAGGAAGGTATTTCCTTTCACAGCTTGTGTTAGGCAGGAAATTGTAAAAGTTGTGGCTGAAAAATGAGCACTGTGTACCCGTGCAAGACTGTGGCTGGAAATGTGACAGTGCGTGTGACAGCAGCTTCAGCATTCCTTCACGCTGGGGTGAGCATGAACCTTCTTTCCAAAGATTTGCATTTTGAAGGGGTTGTTTATGGGGAAGATGAGGTGTTTTAGAACAGATATGCTCAGCCTAAACCACCACTCATTCTAAGCCTCAATTCTGCATCTATAGCTATTCAGAAATAGATGTAAGTAGGTTTAGATTAAAGGCTGATGTAAATACATAAAATATGGCTCCACATCTCATGTTATTTAAGGTGATTTCCCTCAGCTCACTTACCAGTCTCCAAAGCTAAAAGATATCCTTTATTACGAGTAGATACATGCACACAGTTTATCATTTTGAATCATCCTTTCACCTTGAGATCAGCTGGGGCAACATTCAGGCACAGGCAGAACAGTTAGCTTGCCTTGGATAGCTAACTGCTGGTGTCTGCAAAATTGACATGGGCCCTGGTTGCTGTAGCTTTGGCTCTTTTGCCTGCTTTTGCCTGTCCTTTCTCGTGGAAAGGCTGAGGACTGGCTGTCCAAGCTGCCTGAGCTACGCCCAGAGGGATGTCTTTCTCTCCCTACATAACTGGATGTGCCACTGCCCTGTGGTTGGGGTCAGGATGTTGTGCTGGGGGTGGGAATTTCTCCAGGGTGGAAAGGGTTAGGATCACCCCACTGCTGATCTCTACGCCTTTAGCTTCCCCACTTCCTTGTCCTATTTGTGCGAGATTCACAGGGAGGAGGAACCTTCACCTGCCGCTTAGCACCACTGATAGTCTTCTGTAGCCTTTCCAAACCTCCCCAAACCGCTGAAAGTTTCCAGTCCTCTGCACGACTTGGCCCTCTTCCTTCTCTCACTTCTCCCCAGATGTTTCCCATTCTTGTTCCCCAATACCTCTCTTCCCCAAACGACACAAGCCTTTCCCCTCAATGCTGCACACAGTTACTCGCTCCAGGTTTGCATGTCCCTATCTGTGCACTTGACATAAACATTCCTGAACTCTGAGCAAATTACTCCTTTTTTCATAGAATCGTGGAATAGTTTAGGTTGGAAAAGACCTTTAAGGCCCACTACTAAACCATGTCCCTAAGTACCACATCTACACATGTTTGAAACACCTCCAGGGAATCAATCACTTCCGTGAGCAGCCTGTTGCAGTGCTTAACAACCCTCTTGGTGATGAACTTCTTCCTGATATCCAATCTAAACCTCCTCTGGCACAGCTTGAGGCCATTTCCACTTCTCCTATCACTTGTTACTTGGGAGAAGAAACCCACTCCCACCTAGCTACAACTTCCTTTCAGGTAGTTGTAGAGAGTGATAAGGTCTCCCCTCAGTCTTGTCTTCTCCAGTCTGAGCAACTCCATTTCCCTCGGTGGCTTCTCATAAGACTTGTTTTCTAGACTCTTCACCAGCTTCACTGCCCTCACCAGTGTTGTGTACAGGGGCTCAGTCACTGCCCTAGTCCCGCTGAACACACTATTTCTGATATAGCACTTATTTTTTCCCCATCCCTGATGTCTTAGCTCTGCCCCTGCACTGGCACTGCTGCTGCCAGCCTGAGTTTTGGCTGAGAGGCCACAGGAGGCAAACCGAAGCCGTCAGCCGTGCGCCTGCCCCACAGCACCAGGGTGGCAGCCGTGTAAAGCAGAGAAAAGCTCCAGCCATGAAAGCAGCTGTGGCACAGAGTTTACAGTCTCAGCAGACAGGATGAGCAAAGACTTGTAGGAATCGAAACAGGAAAGCAGCGAGAAGAAATATGACAGCCCGACACAGAGGACGTTGGTAATGTCTTCAGAGCTAGATGTGCTAGGGCAGATCTGCATTTCAAAAAGAACAGGGTATGGCTAGGGGACCATCGCTCACAGAAAGTAGGGTTACCAGTATTTTATGATCAACCATGTGACCCTCAAAAAGCTTGAATTTAACCCTCTAAAACCCCAGATCAGATGAAAATTAATTTAGGACATTACAGTCTGAATAAAGCATTAAGACATATTAAATGTCTGGAGTGGTCCCTTTTGAGTTTAGAAGCTGTGACTATTGAAAATTTTACACTTTCCAAACAAAGACAGAGGAATTGACTTGAGCCATGTGTCACCTCTGAAGCAGACCAAAATAATTACAAAATAGTTGGTGAAATACATAGGATAGGAGAAAGGACGTTCTTGCTAGTACATGGCTTTGACTGAAAAGATTTCAGAAAGATATTGGTAATGTTTCGTGGAAAGGAAACTGAAAAAAAAAAAAGTGTCTGCCTCAGATATCCCAGTTTTGTGTTGTTTTGCTGATTAGAAACAGCCCAATTTATTTTATGATATCATTTGTTACTGTACCATAAGGTTCCAATTAACACTTTAATAAACATCGCAGCCCAAGAACTTATCATCCCTGATTATGTCTCCATTAAAATTTATGACAGCATCATTCTGCCAGGCCTTATGACTGAAGAATTTAACTTACATGGTTATTTATGATTTTGGGGTGTGGAGGATATATTTGTAGAACAGCTAGATGCAGCTGGCTAATAACATTGGCCCCACAGCTCCATAGCAGCAGACATGTAACTTCTTTGGGGAACATTTTGTGTGTCCTACTTCCCTCAGTGGCCTGATGCGAAAAAGGAGGAGGAGTGGAGAGGTTACAAGCCTGAGCTTCAGCTCAAACCTGTGGATGGGACACTGGCTCTACCTCGACAGTGCCCCACTGGCTATAAATGCCGATAATGGGACTGACAACTGAATTCCAGACACTGGAAGCTGAATTCCAGTCCAGGTTGCCTTAGACATATCTAGAACCTGCCTGATTTTTATGACTGAAATATTGATGAGAAAACACTTGCATTGACTTTACCCCACAACCCAGCGCTGTTCCTTCCTCCCAGTTCATATTTTCAGCTAATAGTTTTGCACCAAGTCATATTAAAACACTGAGATTGTTTTCACGGATATCTTAACAACACTTAATGCTGTCAAATACTTAAAAGTGAGCTCTGGTACAAAGGCCTTCACAAACTACAGGAGTAAAGGAGTAGCTCTGTCAAGGGACTGGAGGCTAGACCTGCCCACGGCTCTGGGCTTAGTGGGAACCAACAGCACCAATGGAGCAATTCATAAGGAGGGGCCCATAAACAGTAAGCAAGAAAGAAAATAAGATCTTCCCGTTAGCCCCGTTGAGGAGATCTGAGCTAGTGAGAGCCCGATCCCAGTGCTTTGGATGTCCTCAGATCCTCTTTGCTTCTGCATGGAGGGTGAGGGTGGGAGCCTGCACAAACCCTCAGCACTGTGTAGAACTTGTCCCTGGGAGCTGCTGCTTGGAGCATTCTCTTTTCGACTTCTATTTTTCTTCAGTTTTAGTTGCAGCATGGAAAAATAAAATAGGAGGAAGGGATTTGATGCACGATCAGATAGTTCAGTTTAATGGTGGCAACAATCTGTCAAATTCCCAATATTAATTGGCCACGTTTATCTCCTCAGTTGAAAGGAGACTTTATCAGGAATGTGATTTATATAAAAGATAGCCGGTTTTATACCTCTTTATACAAAGCAGGCAATCTTGGCATAAATCAGCATTAAAGCATTTAAACAATAAGTTGTTAACTCATAAAACAGTAAGCCAGCTTCCAGCACAAGCCAAAATCAGTCACTGTCAGGTTCTGCTCACTTGATAGGAGTCTCCAGGCAAATTCTCTCACATCTGTGCCTTAAAAATAGATTTATCTCAATGCGTGAGGGATTTAGCTCAGATTCTCATTGCAAAGAAGTCCATTTCCAGGCCATTTTTATACCAAAGTCATAGACACACACAGGTGTGGGGATTTTATTTGTTTATTGGCTTGTCTTTTTTTTTTTTTAAGGGAAATGTCACTGTTTTATTTTTCATGAGTATTGCACCACAGAGACCAATGGCTTCACCACTGTGCCTTCATTTGCAAGTTCTCTTATGGCTTAGTATATGATTGTTCTTTACTACATTGGCTTGTGCAGCTTTTTCCTTTTCAATTTTCTTAGCATTACTTCCTACTGTACAGCTCAAGACTAAAAATAAAGGATAAAATGACAATAAAGGCTCCCAGGGAAAAACAAAAGGGAGGAAACATGAAAAGGACTTGAGAAGAAAAAGGTACAAAAGCACAAAGTACAAAGGAGCCTAGAGTTGAAAAGATTATAGAATTAAGGGGGAAAACGTGCTAATGTAATCTTAAAAAAAAAAGAGGAATAATTCAAATGAAAAGCCATCAAAAGGAAGATAAAAAGGAGGAACATTTTAAAAAAAGGGAGATATTTTTAGACAGCCTGTTTAACCTGAGGGGACAGCCCTCAGGAAAGCCAGATGTAGTTTACTGAAATTATTATCCTAATAAAATATGTAACAGAACACAGAGCACCTTAACAAGACTTTTAATGGAGAATACAAAACCATGTTCTCCCTCTCCTTTCGTAACACCTTTGTTCTAAGCAAATCATGAGTGCAACTTTTTGGGTGCTGGCATTCCCAGCTTAGTAATTCTCTGCCGAAATAACGCCGGCACATCTCGTCCTTATTTCCCTGTGATAAACATTGAAAATTCAGTTTTCCCTGCCTGTAAAATGAGAATATTATTTCTAGGCTTGTCTTATCCTGGGGGGAGAGGAGATGGATTAAAAGCCAATGAAGTCCTCCATATCTGGAGAGAGCGATGGGGATGCAGCCCTGCAGGGTGGGAGCCACTTCCCCAGCCCTGTCTGCCCATTGCCCCCTCCTCAGGCTCATCCCAATAGGTAGCTTTAATTATTTATGTGGTGCTCTTAGCAGGGTTAAAATCAAATGGCCTCTCTGAGGGCAGAAGGAGAGAGTCGATTCAGCATGGTAAAACACAGTCATTAATTTTCTACGTGATAATCTTTCATTACAGTGCTGTATTTAAAGCTAAGAAGTCCTTCCTCCCACCCTTGTTTAAAGCCCTTATTTACAGCAATATCTACATTTCTTAAAATACTACGTTTCTGGCCGGGAATTGTTATGCTTCTCCTAATCGCAGAAATGAGCTATTCTGAAAGATTTTAAAAAAAGTTGTTACACTTGTGTTTAAATGATACCAATACAAAAAATAACAGAGTGAGGATTCTCAGTAGCAAAGACAGTCTTCATTTCCCATTTCATTTCACTGGGGCCCAAGTATAAAGCAGTTGAAAAGGCAGTTAGATAAATTTACAAAAGAAACATGCATCAAGGACTTTTAATCACAAAGGTGCAGACTCAGTTTTTAGCTCAGGAAGCCACTAAGCTAAGTCACTGAGACTAGTGGAAACTGAAACATCACTTGGTTCTTGCCTTACTTCAATCTTACTTTAGACCAGAGCTTGTCTAGAAGCACCATTGCATACAGCTTGGCATTTTAATGTCATAAAACTAGAGCACAAAGAACCAAAAATACGTTTTTAAAATAATTTAATGCGGATTTCATTGGCATGTATTTTACCAAAAGAACCAGATTGTTACTGCTAGACATACCATTAAGGGCACAGGGTATGAAGTCTGTGTTTCACACTGCAACACACAGCTCTGTCTAGGTTAGAGAAAAAGATGGGCAATGGAGAAGCTTCTCATTAGGTCTGCACACGTGCAAGGAAAGGCCTTGACAGAAATACTGAGAAGTGGTGAATGCAGTTCCCAGACAGGCTGGTTAGTTGCTTCTGACGTTCATTAAAACTTCCCCACCATGAGTTACACACAGCCAAATCCTGTCAATGGCTGACCTAATCACGCTTACAGTGGGTGTAAGGGAGGGGGAGCAAGGGTGAAATCCGGGGAGCCTAGACAGCAGGAAAATTAAAGGTAAAAATAGGCCACTGCCAAGCTGTATTTGACATTTCTGATGTGCAAACCCCTGACTGTATAGAATGGTTCTGCACAGTCAGGAGCAGGTATAAAATTCCATTTCTGCCCATGGTCTGATGCAGAAGGTGGGTTACATCTGTGATGAACTCAGGCTAATGAGCCCTGGGAATTCCACTGCCCTCTTCTAGGGACAGCCCCACATGCCTGACCTTGTCTTGGCTCCCTTTTCATTGCTCCTACTGAAGAAAACAGCACTTAGGCTGGCATTTAGTAAGCCCAGAGGGATCTTCCAGCAGTAAGAATTCCTTCATGTGTACCTGTCTTTCTATCAATTTTTTTTACATTCATATGTCGAGGAAGTGGAAGCAATAAGAAAGCAGGGCTAACATAGATGGAGCACTAATCAATTCTCCACTGGCACAACAGCCCCCACTCCTCACCATTTCGTTTGTGCACAGGTCTTCCCTGGTTTATCACATTATGGCTTAGCTTACCCAGAAGAAAATGGTCCATCATGTGTGGCACCACATAACGAAGACATGCAATCAGATTGGAGAAGAAATGAAGACGAGTTGCACACCTGCACTCCGCATAGCTCATGAGCTGATGTATGGTTGAGTAACGTCACTTACCAAGTTCACTGGAGAAAATGAGGGGCAGTTTGTGAAATGCTGCAGAATGAAAAAGTAGAGAAACTCACTGCTGGTCACAGATGGATCTTGGTGAACTATTTGGCAAAACGAGACTGAAGGGGAAGCAGCCAGCAATTTCTCCCAGGAGTTGCCTTTCAGTAGCAGAGCGGTAAAGTATCATGGAGTGGATGCAATCAGAAGGTGTTGGCTGGTTGACCAGTTCAGGACACCAGGCCTGGGACTCTATCTGGACGTGGAAATCTAGTCAAGCAGCATTGTGGATCCCTCATTTAAAAAACATTGTGCACGATATTGGCACTAGTATCATGAATCTGTGGAAATGAAAACACACAAAGCATTTCCCAAATGGTCATGCATATGGTTATGCTTGACTGCAAAGCTGAGAGCATTGCTATGACCTCTCTCCCCCCACACTCCCTTTTCCCAAGGGAAGAAACTCATGTCTCCTTTACTTTTGCATCTTCCTCTGAACACATCTTAATGTTCTTAATGTTAACTCTGCTCTTCTTCAACAACATATTCTCCTTTATATAAGAAGTCTGAAAGCAAACTCCCACATGAAGGATGGTGTCAATATTCCCATCCAAAACCTCCTTGTCTTTAAACAGTAAAATTGTTGACACATGGCTCAGAATATGAATATTTGATCAAAATGAACCTTCAATGATTCCAGAAATTTCACGTCCCCAAGCGTCTTTTTGGCAGATGGCCAGTAATCATCTACATTTTTTTCCATTTGGATCCACCTTGTTTCAGGTTTAATGCCCTTAGAATAGAACAACCATTATGGAAATTAGTTAGCAGCTGCTGTACATCAATGTTTAGAAAATTAATATTACCCACGTTACACAGCACAGAAGCTGAATTTTAATGAAGCATGGAAACTATAAGCAAATTGACCTTTCACCTCATCAGAGAAATAGTCAAATACAACTTTGTCTGAGAAAACTTATAATTTCCACCAGAATTCTCTGGACATGTTAACAGAAATACAGTATTTCCATTATAACAAAAGGAATTAAATGCTTCAGCAGATTAAAGATGACAATAGAATCTAAACTATTACGTGCTCTTACTGCTAAGCTTTAGAAATATTTTCTCTTAGTCATATGACAGTGGAAATTACAATGCTTTATAATAATAGATCTAACACATGAGGAGAAATTATGAGATATATGCTGGGAAGAAAAGTGATCTAAGCAGTCAGCTGAGTCTTCCCCGGGCTTAGGAGCCGCTACCAGCCTGTACTGAGGCGGCAGCAGCCCCAGTCCCTTGTCGGCTGTTTGGTCGCTGGCGTCTTTGCTTTGCCGTTTTTCATCACTGTTTTCCATTTTATTGAACTATCCAAAATGTTCAGTTCTGACCTCTTTAATTTAAATCATGTATCATCGCTTATATTCCAAGACAGTTATAACTAGATCACAGGAAAAATAGAAGGTGTAAATTTATTATACTAAAGCAATGTATCATGGCCATTTTAATTTCAGCTAGAAGCATTTGGTTAATGTATTTTTCTCTTCTTCTTCAAAAAAAAATTGCAAAACACACTTAGGAAAACTTGCAGGATGTCTTTCTCCAGAGACTTTCTAAAATAATTTTGTAGCCTTATTAAAACACCCTCCTAGTGTGCGTTTTTGTGTATGCATTTTTGCGGTGTTATGCATTTTGTAAACATGCATCAAGACTGACAGTATAAATTTACCTTGAGGGTACATTCATTATATAAATGGCATCTAGAACGAGAAAGTCTTTTGATGGAAAATTATGCACAGTTTCTGGTAGCACTATTTACCGGTGTTAAAAATTAGAGGAACAGGTCTGAATGCTGCAGTGGTCACATTCAGTTTTTATCCATATTTGGTTGGCAATAAAAAAGCTCTGAATAAATGCGGGGGGGGGGGAAGTAATCAGAAGGACATTACCGTAGGACTCAAATCACTGTAAAATAAAGTGACTCACCTGGATATAGCAGCAATCTTATTCCATGCATAGGAATTAAAACTAACAGAACTTTGAAGGAAGAAGAAAGTCTGCTTATCATTTCCTTCAGACACAATGCTGATTAGAAGACTGCAACAAAACCATGAAGTGCTATAAAATTACTTAAAGGTCATCACATGTTGTAATAAACTGTAATTCAATTTATTTTTTTTAATGCTGACATGAATCTGCTGAAACTAGAAAAGCAGGTAACTTTTTCAATTAATGTCAAAATGCTCCATTTTATTTTATAGGTTGTTTTACCTGTTCTAAGTTACAATGATGCTTTATTACGGTATCATTTTATGATCCCAAAGAGACATTTTGACATTTAGCATAATCTTCCAGAAAGTCAAAAGAGGAATGGTTACAAAAGATGTACTGAATAAAACACCCTCAAAAAAAAGGTGAGAAAGATTGTGTTATAAATAGGAGTGGTGATTAAAGTATTGTTTTTTCCCCACTTCAGACTTAGGGGCTATATTTCCCCCCCACCTTCTTAATACTCTTCAACACCATCTTCAAAATAAAAGGCAAGCATCTTGCAAGAGAGACCTTTTAAAAGCAATAAAAATCCCCCTCCAGCCTTCATTTTAGTCTTGTTATTTTACCTGTAACCATCTGATGACAGTTTAGGGCAAGGGTATTACGGATTTAAGCTGCAATTTATCGGCAGCCTCTGCTCCTCTCTGGGGCACCACGGGTGAAGAGACGAGACGTAAAGGCTTGAATAGTCTTGCTTAGAGAGTCGCTTTCTCCCAGCCCTCTCTGCAGTTGGGTGCTCGAGCACCCCCTCTCCCACGCCAGCCTTTGTCCCCGCTCGCCTGTTCCTTCCCCACACTGCTCTGCCAGAGTTCATTGCCGCTGTTCGCAGTCGCAGGGAGGTGATCTCCTCTGCTTCACCTCCCCCAGAGAGGTGACCCCCCCCATGCCCTGGTGCCGGCCCCTTCCCTGACTCCCAGCCACACGCCCTGCACTTCTTCTCTGGAGCTAAGGGATGTTTAAAAATACACCGTAAAAGTTATTGAGATGCTGTGGGGATCGGCAGAGATTAGGTCCCTCCTAATTGAAAGGTTTAATTTGCTGCTGAGCTGTCCCTTAGGTCCCCAGAGCAGTCCTGCTTTTCTCCATTGGTTTTCAGAAGGGCATTTCCCACTTTTCCATCCTCACTGGAGAACCAAGAGGTGAAAACTGACTCTGGAAAGATGCTTTCTCCTGCACACAGAGGTTGGCGGAGCAGATGAAAGGTAGTGGCCATGGCCTGGCCAGAGCCCTGGGAATAGGGGCTAAGCTCAGTAGGTCCTCACTGCCCATGGAGCTCCATGCCTTCTCCCTGGCAAAGAAAAAGGAGGTTATACTTCGTTAAATATTAATCAATGAATGCTGATGTGGCATCTGGGATTTCTCCATTTTAATAACAGCTGCTTCCAGGGACCTGGTAGCTGCTCACAGTTGCCTAAGAGCAAAAACTGACTCTTCACTCCCAACGTTCATGAAATGTTTTAAACCACGGGGTGTCTGTGTGGAGGCAGGGTGAGGACAGAGGTGTAAGGAAAGGTTGGTACCCGTCCTGCCTGGGGGACCATGAAAGTCTGCTCAGGGTCAGAGATGCCCTGTGCTGTATCTGAGAATGGGAAGAAGTGGGAAGAGCAAGCAATGGAGGGATGGACACACAGGGGGTCACTGTGAGCACAACTCAACTCAAGTAAGTCAGGGCAGGGGAAAAAGTCTCAAGTGATCTCAATGCCTCAGGAGAGGTACTGGCCACTGGGCAATCGGAGCATGATGAAGTAGATCACCATGATCTCCACCTGCTAGCTGTGTTTTACTCCGGGTTCAGGCACCTGGACCCTGCGTGCTCATCTAGATGCCGGCAGCAGTTTTCTCTGGGAATTTAAATGCTACCAAGTGATACAGAGAGCAGCGAAACCTTCGTTTTGGACAAAGAAACTTCTAGCTGCAGTGAATTACTTGTGGCTTCCTTATAAACCTCAGGTATTTTCTGCTCTGATGGTGCTTACTGGAAAGGCATGGAAAAACACTGCTGGAACAAAAGGAAGGAAAAAAAAGAGAAAAGAAAAAAGAGGAAGGCGTAGGCGTTGCAGAGCAAAAGGTGAGTGTTAGAAGAGGGCATATAATTTGAGGTGTAAGGCTGGAATCCCCATTGATCTAACGAGCCTCACAAGCTGCTTTCTCCCCGTGTGTTAAATCACCAGATCCCTTCCCTGGTACACCTTGTAACACACAGCCAGCAGGTTTTCATCCTGAATGATACGCTTGTGAAATCTCCAGTAGGCCTCATTAGCAAGGAGTTGCTAGCATTCGCAGACAGGCTGGATTTAACTTGTGACTCACAGGCACGTTTTTAATGTCCTTGTTATGACTGCAACTGCAGTTTTGAAAGATTATATCAACTCCAAATGACTGCAACTTTCTGCCTGCCCCCAGGAAGGGGACAGCAGTCACACCATCTGAGGTCAGCCAGGAGACGGGGGGTTTCTGCTCTTCTATGTTAATCAGAAGGCAGAATCTGAAGTGCCAATTTTGTGAAGAACTCTGTGTCCAGTTTTCCTCCAGCCCCGATGCTGAACTGTCTGATCAATACTAAATCTAATTTATAATGATGGCCCCTGTGAAGCTTGCAAATGTTATGTCAACATATCTTAATAGCTTTGGCTTCCTGAGTAGTCTTGTTAGCTGCAACCTTGTCTGCTTCTGCTACTCCCTTAACTACTTCCACCTACAGAGCCCCATCTGTAATGATATTGACCACTTCTCCCATCCTTCTTCCTCTCTTCTACCAGCAGAGGCTTCTGCGCTGCCGGTTCCTGTTGTGTGAGAGCTCTTCAACAAGCACATGGAAGAAAAAGAGAAGAAGAGGGAAGAAAACAAAATTAATTCCCCTGCCGATTCTTCCCCCTCCCTGCAACTGATGAACCAAAGAAGGAAATAATTGCTACTCTCTTTTAATAACGGCACATTTACAGAAATTTCCATAAAGATGATTCAGAAAGGAATGCATGGATTTCTTCTCTGTGGGGTGTCCGAAACGTTTTGCATTGTTCTGTAATGTAATGTTATTAGTGCTCCATCTAATTTATATTTGCATTTCCCTGTCTCCAGGGCAAATTTTTACAACTCACTTGCAAAGTACTAAATGAAGAAGTGCTGCAGTGCTAAAGAACTACATTTTCTAGCAAGCTTTCGAGCCATATATTAATTGCCAAGGGGCTGAACTTAAAAGTGTTGAAGGACTCCAAAGACACATTGAGTTTTCTCCATCCTCATGCACAGCAGAGAGCACACAGCAGTGCAGGAGGTCAGGAGAAGTGGTTGTTCATTAGTTACAGCATGGAAATTGGAAATGTAGCCTGTGTTTGCTATAAATGGGAAGGGTTTTCTCCCTAGTGACCATTAGAAAAGAGATTGAAACTGAAACACAGGCAGATGAATGACGAGTGACAGCTGGAGAATCACCATCTTTCTGATGTGTCTCATGGCCAGAGCATGTGCCACATCCACATTTGTGGCAGAATAGTTTAGGCAAACCAGTTTTCACTAACTGGATACCTACAAACACTTAAAGAACCCTAATGATATCAGGGTTTCTCCTGCCAGTTACTGTGTAGGCACAGAGTCTCTATCCTAATGGAACAATACAGGTGAAGATAGAAAAGAAAAAAAGTGTTATTAATGAATTATTCTGAAGTAGCTGTAAAATCTCCTTTACGTGCACTGGGAAATTGATGCAAAGAGATGTAAATGACTTGCTCAAAAGTCAGATGAGAAATGAGTGGCAGTGGGGAGGAGGAGGACACAGATCCCCTGAGTCTCAGTCACATTCTTCACACTCAAACCATTTCCCAACTTTCAGATATCATCGGTATAAAAAAGTATGAATATCCATACATAAAAAAACATACATAAATTAAACACCACCAGTGGATCCTTAATTCAGAGAATGAGCATGGTCTTTCAAGAATTTGCCTAGCATCTCAGGTCAAGCTAAGTTGGGCATAGCAACACAAGATGCAGACATGCCTGAATAGTTACCAAGGGACAATGATTTCTCTTTTCTCCAAGAAAAGAGCTCAGGCTTCACAGCCCATGGAAAAAAATGTATTAAAAATCACCAGGTCTGGGATAGAAAGAAACATAATGTGAGCTTTCTGTTCTAAATACCTGAACAAAAGACAGATGGTTGGATACGATGATCCCAAGGGTCTTTTCCAACCTGGATGATTCTGTGATTCTGTGATTCTGTGAAAAAACAGCAGCTTCCTAACCTTTCTGGGCAGCAAAAGTCATGATGATTGCAGTGTGATGCCAAGGTGGCTGCTTTGTTTTCTAATGAGAGAATATTATAGTTCAATTAAAACAGGATAAAATTATTCCACCTGCTTTTTAATGTCAATAACACCAGGCTGCAGTTTATGGCAAACTCTATGTGAACAATGGGGAATCTGCACCTGCTTAAACATCAGGTCTTAATTTGGTGAAAAATTTTTAAAAATGCATGTCAGATTTTGTTTTTATAAGATGTCTCTGCATGCTTCTCTTTCAGATGTATTTGCAAAGCATAAAAGTATAATATTGCAAGTCTTAGCCATGTGTCTTAGCAATTCAAGCCTTATGTGCCAACATGTTCAAAAACTCTTAATTAATTCAAGGTAAGGAGTCAGAAACATCTAGGTTTTTTTCTCAGCGGGTATTCAAAGAATCCATCCACCTGTTCAGAACAGAGGATGAGCCAAAATTTCATGTTGGAGTGACAATTATCTGTCAGAGGAACAAAGGTCGTTCCCCCTGCCTTTCATTTGGCCCATTCTTTCCAGCCTGGAGTGAAGATGTGATACATAGAACTAGTATTCTGCACCTCAGAAAATCCAGCAAGTATCATTTGCAAACATTTTGCCAAGTTAAAAACAGCAACAGGAACAAAACCTATTTTCTACCTCAGCAGCTTGAAGGTTAGGTTGGAGAGGAAGCAATGCAGACATTTGTGTTTATGAATATTGTATGAGCTCTAACATGTAATGAAAGTTGCACTTAAAAAATGAAGTAAATATTGGGCAAAATAATGTCCTGCTATGTAACTGTTTGGACTCTAAAAATAATGAGTGTGGCTTTTACAGTGGAAAAGAACAACATCTATTTCGGAGCTGGCCTCTCCCTCTCCCTCTGTTCACTCATCCATAGATCTATCTCTCTCTGCTCCTCTGGATTTGGTAGTCAGCAAGCAATTTTCTCTTTGGCAGGAGGGTTTCTGCATGGCAGTGATAAACACGTCCCCACTCACATCAGTGAGATTCTTCATAAGGAAGAAAAACCTTACACACCGTTCTCACAAAGTCTGTTTCTATACACTGGAATCCTAAGGGCAATGGTAGTGGACAGAGACTATAAACATTCTCTAACGTTTAGGAACAAGTACCTGTGATAAGAATTTAATAACTAGGCCATGTTTTCAAGAGAAAGACCAGAAACCCACAGCAAAACATGAAAGTTGACCTTCAGCTCAACATTTACAGTTTCAACAAACTGGGTACCCTCAGGCTTTGAATACGACTTTCGGGGGACCAAAAGACTGGCTCCACATGAAGAATGCCTAAATGAGTCCTTGAGGATTGTGCATATTGCAAGACAGACCATCAAATGTGCTTTTTCTACGTCTCCTCCCTGGCTGCACAGGTGTGTGCCCATTTCTTAGAGGGCTTTCCTTTCCCAAATATTTGGTTCAGGTACAGTCCTGCACTTCTGCCTCAGGAAGCCCTTCCTCACAGAGAGGGTGCTCAGGCATTGGGATGCACTGCCCAGGGAAGTGCTGGAGTCACCATCCCTGGAGGTGTTTAAGGAGAGGCTGGGTGTGGCACTTAGTGCAGTGGTCTAGCTGACGAGATGGGGTTGGGTCATAGGCTGGACGTGATGATCTTAGAGGTCTTTTCCAGTCTCAACAATTCTGTGATTCTGTGCAAACCCTCGCCAAGGCCTATGGGTTTTGCTAGGTTATCAAAGAGCCACCACATAAAGCCTTTTTTGCTGGTTGAGTCATGCGCAGTGGATGCCCATGCTCCTCCTCTACTTCAATGCAATATCTTCTGGCTTAGTTTGGACCGCATTCAGAGGTACCTTGAGGTGATGCTGCACTCAGAGGAATAGAATCCTACTGCCATGATGCTTTCACTAGAATGGGAACAAGCAGCTGATGCCTGGCAGTAATTCCTGGTGCCCTCACAGCCACTGCATCAGTGGCTGACGGGGACCACGGACATCTGGGGGAAGTTTTAGCTAGGTCAGATCAGTATTTGCTCAAGGCAATCTGCCTCAAAAGTGCCTGAATTTTCACACAGGCTAGAAAGGGTGAGCAAACATTTGCAAAAGAACCCCCTACAGATCCTTGTCTAGACAAAGCCGGTGAGAGGGAAGGGATGTTTAAGTTGGATCTGGAGGATTTGGCAAGCTGCCAAGCCACTTCTTCCCTATTTGTAGCAAACTGTTAAAAATAGGACAAGGTTCAGAAAGCTCAGATCTGCCCTTCAAAAAAATCCAGATAATTGAAGAGTTTCTCTCACTGACACATCTCTATTTCTGTCGTCAAAAGGAAAGAAAAACTAATAATGTTGGGGTTTAATAACAGAATATCCCCGACATACAGGAGGTCCTTTGATTTTGATTGGAGGTATACAAGGTAGGCTGCTGCTATCTTTGCTTAGTAAATAGCGCTCAGTAAAATCATAACTGAAGGGCCAAGGTACAGGTCAGATACACCACAAACATAAAAAAGAAGGGGAGAGCCGTGACATCTTTCATTTCTCTTTCACCCTGCAGGGATTTAAGAACTGTAATAAGTAAATAGGTTTACAGCTGTCCACAGGTGAGGGTTTTTTGATCACTGATACAGCTATATTTTATAGACTTGGTATGTTTAGGACCAGGGGTTTTTTTTAATGACCAGAAATGGTCCAAATTTCAAATTAAAAAAAAATCCAAATTTCAGCCTCAACAAAATTTCAAGATTACCTTCTAAGACACCAAAAAGAATGAAAGTGAATTGCTCCTTGGAATCCTTATTATTGGTGGCATTCAAAAAACGAAAAAAAATGCCCATCCTAAAATGGCAGCTCAACGTTATAAATAACCATTCCCTGTGAGACTTTTGGGAGATACACATTCAGTTTACTGAAAAAAATTCATATTTTTCTTTGTGTCACCAGAGTAGAGGCAATATAGCCACACATGAACATACTGCATTCTGTCTCAGACACTTCCCTGGAGAATTTCCAGTTAAGCTCTTATTCTGCAATTTTTATAGTCAGCGGCATTACATAAAGTACAGAAATAACACAGTTTAACTTGAAACTATCAGGCTGAATCTCCACTCCTGATCAAAGAATCTTGAATTGACTTTAAAACCAAGTGAATTTCATATGGAATGTATGGTGCAGAAATATGTAGTGAATGTTTGGATGTCATTTTTGTAAAGACACTTCTTATGGTAACTGAACCTACTATAGATTGAATTATGGAATATGAAATTCCTTAAGGTTTATGGTAGAGTTTGTGACTGCTGAATTGAAGACAAAGAACTTGAAATAAAGGTGTGTCAGCAGCACAGAGGCTAAATATGATCCATTTTGATGTAAAATTCAAATGTGTTTTCTGAAAATATTTGAATTCCACTGTAGGTGAGTAAATACTGGTTTTGTATTAATTCATACAGAAAGAATACATTTGCCTCTTTGATGATGAATAGACTATATTGCACTATAAAGTTTTAGTACTGTTATTTCTCTTGCTAATAATAGTTGTAACATTTCATAGATAGCACACCCACAAACTCCTTGGACTCAAAAATATGTTCTTTGCCCTGATCCCACAGAATCTGTTTATGCATTTTTTTCTCCTGAGTTTGTTCATTAGAGCAGTAATTACTTACAGGAACAGAGCTTGCTTTTTTTAGGTCCTAAAACATGCTACTCTACTCTAATTAGGTTCTTTGAAGCCAGCACATTCTGTAAATAATTCAAACATATCTGATTCATGAAAACACGTCCAAACGCCCTGTAGAAGTAATTTCATATAAAACAGAGATCGGGTTATTAGTTCCTAGATTTCTGCCTCTTCTTAAGCACTGAGGCTGCAACAGGAACTGCTGCTGCACAGATTCTGGGGCCAAGAGTTGCCCTGGAGGCCCAGGCACCTCCATGCCAGTGCCAGGCAGGGTCAGTAACCTTGGTCTCAGCGGCAGCTCAACGTTAGCATGATTCAAAAAATCTTTCAGTTTTAATGCAAGCTTGATATCTGTATCTAATGGACTAAAACTATTGTAATGGATTAAACTGTTATAATGGATTAAAGCTAGAGATGGATCGGTTCAGACTGGATGTTAGGAAGAAGTTCTTCACCCTGAGGGTGGTGAGACACTGGCACAGGTTGCCCAGAGAGGTGGTGGAAGCTCCATCCCTGGAAGTTTTCAAGGCCAGGCTGGATGGGGGTCTGGGGAACATGGTCTAGTGGGGGATGTCCCTGCCCATGGTGGGGGGGGTGGTACTAGATGATCTTTAAGGTCCCTTCCAACCCTGACAATTCTATGATTGTGTGATTCTATGATCTAGCCATTACAAAAGGGAAAAGGATGTGTTTGTCAAGCAAGAAGCTTAGCTGAGGCTTTGCAAAAGGCTATGAGACGTGTGGTGGATATAAAGGAGAGGAACGAACCTTGGATGCCTGGAGAGGTGAGGTCAAGGCAAGCGTCTGCTGAACGCTGAGTCTGACAATGGATATTGCATTTAGTTACCACACAAACAGGTACTTTTGAAATAAAATTAGGAGATGCCTATGCCCATCTCTATGGGCTTGCAAACGGCCAAGAAAATCTCCAGTAAGAGCTACCTAACACACAGCCACACAAGTGTGGAAGAGCTCTGCAATGTGTTTGTTGAACTTGTTTTCCAACACAAAGCCAATTGTTCAGCTTCACTGTAAAAAGGACAGCTGAAACACTCAATTATACAAGAAATTCTTACCACTTACCGCATCAACAATATCACACCACGTGACAAATAGGGCTTGGGGACCTTTTAATTATATTTCAAAGGCCTACTTCTGCTCAGCCCAAGCCGCAGTCACATGCCCGCATCTGTGACCTTGGGGATGGCCAGGGAATTTGATGCTGTGGGTGTGCTTCCACTCCTGCTCTGTTGCGGGCTGAATGCTGGCATATGCACAAGCTGTGCTTGCCACAAGGTGGGGGATAAGAAAAATTTTACAAAGGGTTATGGTGTTATCGTGGGGGTGAATTCCTCGAAGGTAAGAGCTTCCCCTGCTCCTTTATCAGAAAGAAATTGGTTTGCACAATTAGTGAAGTCATCTGCAGAAAGAAAGCTTTGCAGTACAGTTAAGCAGTCTAAACATAACATTTTAGAAACTCTGAAGACATCTGTGTAAAATCAGCTATGATTTAGAAGTCAATGAAATATAACATCCTTTTAAAATGTAGCTGACTTAAAACTGCAGTATAATACTTTGCTACTTTCTCTTAAAAAATAAAAAAGCCAGGTACATAATGTTGTAAAATACTGGGATTTCAGAATCTGCTAAATCATTAAAAACAGCTAAACAGGCAATAAAAAGCAACACATGAATGATCTATGTTTCAAAAGCTGAAATGTGGCCGTGCTCTACTTCATACAATTAGTTCTGCTGCACTGCTCATCCTGTGCAGAACGTAAGAGATCCACTTTACCAGTGAACTTTTCAAGTATGTACTTTACAAAGGCCATCTCATTACGCAGCCAATTAAAACGATTTGTTTGCTCATGATGGAATCTAATGTAGAGATTTGTTTTCTTCCAATAGATACCTTCTGCTAAGAAGCCAAATTGGCACAACTTTATAATTGCACTAGTTCCACTGGGAGCTACAAAGAAGTTTGTGAATCTGATAATTCTTTAGTGCAAATGAACTAACAATAAAGACAAACCATTTATAAAATTTTCCACTGTGAAAATTCAGAAACATTGTAACATCCAGAGAAAATGTAGAAGATTAAAACCCCCAGGATTGTATTACATTACCATCTTTATTGTATTACTTATGTTATAATATTTATTATATTACCATATATATTATTTTATGAGATTTATATGTGATGTGTTGATGAAGTCTTTGTCATGAGGATTTCAAAACCAACAACCTGATAGTGCAAAGCTTTGTTCTTTCCTGAGCAAGATACCAAAGATGCTACAAAAGCTGTCACAGTGACAAAGTTTTGGTCTCTGTTGCCGAAATAAACCTATTAAAAATAAAATCAACCTGTGCATAAAATTCAGTAACTCATATGAAAATGTTTTAAAATTATTAAAAGAAAACCCTATAGAGGTTGAAGTGAAATGAGATTTGCTATGAGGCATGCAGACCAATATGCACTCCCCACCATGTGGCCTGTTCATCAGAACTGCAATATGTACAAATCCACAGTTTAAAGCATAAGACATAGAGAAAACAGGAGGAATGGGCATGGAATTCTTAAAAACCTAAAGCTCAAACAGAGCCCTAATGACTGTGGGCACAGTTTCTAAGGAAAAAGTAAGGGCTTCTGTAACTCACAACAGAGTTCACTTTGGCATGGAAACTTCGCTGACGTCATTGCTTCAATAAGAACATTCTTAAAACATTCAGGTATTTTTTGGCTCTGAAGGTTGTTTTTCCTTTTAGCTTTAGAGGGGAAAAACAGAAGAATAGGGACCATCAAAACAATCAGAGATAGACCTGATCTCCCAAAGCTGGTGGAGAGATTGATGGTCCTTGTTGCAGACCACATCACCACAGAGGAAATGCTGAGAAAACCAGATATGAAAGACTCATCGTCATCCTTCTGGACATGGATGACTTTGCAGCAGTGGCAGCAAACTACCTTACGGGTGCCATGACTCTCACACAGCTCTCAAGGGGATGAAAAAAGAAGGGTGCTGTTGACAGTCCTGGGGAGAGGATGTGATTGTACTTGTCAGTACCTGACGGTACCTGACGATACTGACAAATCATATTTATAGGTGACCAAAACCACATGCTGTTCTCTCCAGGACAGTTGACATTTCAGGAGAGACAAATAACAAGTATCAGTGCTGAAGAAAGTGGAAGTTGTGTTCCCTTTCATCCCTTGTCCTTACCCCTGACAATGCAGCCCAAAAGTGAGGGAGGTGAAGGAGGTCTTTGAGGGCTCTAGGGAGGGACTTCCACACACCTAGAAGCTAATAGAGCTCTAAGGGTGAGACATAATTTTGTTACAAGCAATCTGGTAGCCCAGATCTGGGCATTTTGTCCACACAATGGTATTTGACAGAGAATTATTTTCCCTTTTCTTGGAGCCAAAAATTTGATTTATATCATTTTCTTCAGTGGTTTAAAATCAAGAGATAAAATGTACTATATGTTCAGATACTTCCAAAGGCAGGAGTTTCCTTTAGAGCATCTAAGTCGCTTCAAGCAGACCTCCTTTTGGTGCCACAAGTGTAGAACTAACATCTCCCTTACCTCATCACTTCACTGTCTTTCAAGTTGGTGCAAAATAGCAGTCATGTACCACCAAGCCAGAAAGACTTACTATTGCATTTTGGCATGATAACTCTCCAAGGTGCAGAAGAAAAGATTATTCCTTATCGTATTTGCACTATTTTCCTTTGGATGATAAATGCCAGTTTGAAACATCATGATTATTCTTATTGTGGATAAAATTAGAATTTAAACTTGTAAAATGTATGGCAGCAGCTGATGATATAATAAAACGAAGTTTTGGAGCTGATGAATAGTTTATACTGTGAATGCTCAAACAAGAAAAAGAATGGAGTTAATGCTGAAAAAAAATGAGCTGGATACATCTCATTAATGGCTTACTGCTGTATTTGCATTTTTGTTTAATACTCAGATCCTGAAGCACTGCAAATGAGCTGTAACTTTGCAGTCTTTAAAAAATAAATAAAGATTAGATAAATGCAGATGCTACACAAATAGTCACTCAGCTGCAGGCTACTGCGCAGCCATTAATGACTGGTGGGAAGTTACACAGGTGATCATGAAAGATCTTTCTAGTAAGACTAAATGCCACAGTGATGTGTAAGTTCCTTTTGATTTTTCCCTTGAATTTATCATACAGGCTATATGAGGTAATCTGAAGTTATGCCTTGTTATTTGGGGAAAGGTGATGTATCTGTAGGTGGCAAAATACATGCAGAATGGCAATCATGTAAAGAAGAGACAAATAGTATAATTGTACAATGCCTGAATTATTGCAGCAGAAAAGAAATAACCTTTCCTATTATTTCTAGTTCTTCTTCATTAAGAAGTAACATATGAATATCTCCCGCATTCAGGATCACACTCAGATCTTCTAAAAATGACTCATACTAGATAAAATGGGACAGTTGCTCATTTATACCCCAGATTACAAAAGCATTTTAAAAATTATTCTTTCACTATCCATTTATTTGTCTGCCCCATGCTTTCTTATTGGTTGTTCAGTATGAAAGAGACTCATAGTTTAAAACTCCATCTTATTTATCCCCTTCCTTTTAATGAGTAACTATAAAATAAGCATCATTTTCCTAATGTGCATTTTGAGTATCAGAAATTGGCAATTTAAATGTGAAGCTTCAAAACACTATTAATGCTGCAATTTAGTGACAAAATATCTCTCAGTTTTCAGTGCCTCTTGCCACATTTCTTCACTGCAGTGATTTATTGCATTATTTCTCTGCCTGTAATATTTAGTGCTCTAGGTTGCTGGTTTATTTTTGTATTTTTCCACAAATTAATAATATATGGCAATGGCCAGCTCTACCTTTGTTTGACAATCAGCCAAGAGGAACGTGACGTCAGACCTCCCGCATTGAGCCAGGTCTTTCTCAATACCTTTCTGAGATCGTCTCTCCATTCACCGACTGTGTATGACTCCTGAATACTAACTTGGAAAAGCTCAGCCTGCCTTAAATGGCTCCAGTCTCGCCACAGAGCACTAACCACTGCTTTCTCCTCTTGATGACAAGGGGGGAAAGCTGTCACTATGCCTAACATGAAAACCTAAGTAATGATAGAGATTAGAGGGTTTCTTGATGATTAGCTCAGCTTCATCTGCTCCAAAGCTTTTAGAGAGGATGAACTCTGTCTGGAAAAAAGCACTGTTTCTTGGTGAATTTACCAGTCTCTACTCTCAGACATGCTACGGAGCACAAATAACTTCTTAGTACTTGGTGTGTGGCATGCACTGCTTCAGGGTGCTGGATTGTGTGCCTGCCTGCATGAGCACAATGTAAATTATCCAGCATCCTGCTGCTATTTGAAGATAATGAAAGCCTGTTTCAATTTTAAATACACATTCAAAACCCAGAGACTATGCCACCATGTCTGCGTTTAGAGGTACACTTGTGCTGAAAATGTTTCCGGACGGCTTTATACAAACAGGTCATTTGTGAAAATACACTGTGCTGCTCTGAAAGCTTCTATAGGACAAATTGTGCATGACAAAGCATTCCCATAGGCTTCTCCTCCTCCTAAACTTCAAAGCTTGTAAAAACAGTGTAGGTACCCTCATCATCCACATACTGTGTAACATGCAGGGATGACTTAGCATTAATATTGTCATTCAGGGCTGGGGAAATAAACCCCAGAGGTACCTATGATGGTGTTGTACAGCAGGTCTGAAAAAAAAAATCTGTGCTCTATGCCCTAATCAAATATTCCTAAATAGCTGACACAAGTGCATTCCAGTGATGGTGTCTACACAGACAGCCAAATCAAGTTAACAGAAACGTTTGCCACTGAAAAAATACCTGTTATCACAAGTTTGGCCTTGAATACAGGATTCCTGTGCCCCTGCAAATCACAAGCCCCTTTTTTGTTGACATTTTGAAAGCCTTACAGAATTGCAGGATTCCAGTTCTGGGAGTGAACGTGGGGAATGCATACCCCCCTCCTCTGCCTGAACATTCAAAGAGCCTAGAGGATTATTTCTGGAAGAGAACAAAGCTGTTAACTTGCTGGTATAAACAAAAAACATGATGGCCTTATTGTGAAAATGCACAATTTATTGTGATCACCAGTTCATTTTGGTGCCATAGAATCACCCCAAGATAAAACCAATGCTGAGGCACTGAGAAAAAAACATGTACTACTATATTTGCAAAACCTGCAAAACCTTGTCATGTTGTCCCAGAGGGACTTAAACAACTATTGTAAACTTACGTTTCTATCTTTATTTCTCCTTAGATGTATGTCTGTACAATATTTACCACTGGAACACAGATGGGTTTTACCCCGGACTACATTTCTGTGAGAAGAAGGAAGATCATCCCTTTATCAGGAGAATTGCCAAAGCCAAACTGCTCTGAGGTTCAGTGGAGATTGGCTGGACAGGAGGATTGTTAGTGTAGCTCCTAGACTATGGACTGGACAACCCCATGTAGCAGTCTTTGTGTGAATGTCCCAAGATTTCAAGTTCTCAAGCAAAACTCAGAGCAGAGATTTGGAACTCTCTTGCCTTCTTGTCTCCATATAGGTGACTAATTTTATAGGACCTCGTGTCTGAAGTTCTGTCACGAGCTCAGATCATACCGTTGCCGTAAAGATGGCTGAGCAATTTTTACTTCCTTAAGAGTGGTAAATCAGTCTTTCAAAAGAATATTGCTTCAAGGATGGAAAAAGGTGGAGAAGAAATTTTCCAGTTGGTTAATAAAAGATAATAAGATAGTCTGCACCTGGAGATAGCAAGCAGGCCATTGTTTAGAAAGTTTTAATGAGCTGTTCGTCCTTGGGGGTGTGTGAAACTACACTTAAGCAGGGCTTTTCTAGTCAAAAGCCTTGTTAGGGAGATTAGAGGGTACCAAACCACCAAAAATTGTTTATGAAAGGCTGAAAGTGAGCCAAAATTAAATGTAGCAGTGGGACCTTGCAACCACCAATTCGCTTCAGAGCGTCGAAAACTTGACCTCCCCCCACCCTCAAGGAGCATGCATGCTAGTTTACATGAGAGGCGAAGCTAATTTTAGTGTACTGAACCAATGAACCAATGGTGAATGTAACTGTTATCACTAACCAGTACTTTTAGAATTAGTGGCAAGGTAGGCGTGTTTATACTAATAAGTTACAAAATAAATATGTTGCAGTTTTCCAATGAGGTATGCTAGTTTCATCTAGGATCCAAACTTGTGCAACTTGGCTAATAAACCAATGTCAGTTTACTGAACGATCATTTGGTTTAGAGTTCTTTCTTTGCAGTTGCTGCTTTCAGCAACAATACCCCCTTGCTATTCTCTCCCACCTTGAGCTTTACTGTGTGAAGACTTAAGTTTGCATAGAGCCTGAAACAATAGCTTGAGAGACATAGTCTCCACCTGAGATAAAGTAAAACATACTGAAAATTTCTGAGAGAAGTATGAAACGTCATTTTACTGAATGAGTTCACCTGAAAGAACGCATCAACCAGAAAATTGCTCTCTACATGCACCTGAATGCTCTTTGATTGCTGCAGTCAGTCGCAGACCATCACATTAGTCTTTGAAAGAAGGAGCTGCCGACTAACTGCAGAGACTGGAGGACATTAGGCCAGCAGGGCTTGAAGACCCTCTGAAGGTTTTTCTCCCCGTTCATGTGGCGCAGCACCACTGAGCGTTTTGCAGTTCAGCTGACCGCAGAGGAGACGGTCAACTATTTCTCCAAGTGCTAATCATGACACTTTTGTGAAGAATAAAAGAGGGGCATAATAGGAACGAGCAGTGCCCTGGAACAAGAGGGTGAAGGTGGCCCATCGGAGAGCACCGTTTCAGACAGACGTGCGGGCTCTATGAGCCCAGGCTGCGCCGGTCCTCCAGGCTAGTCCTTCAGCACGGCAGCGCTATCTCTGCTTCTCATTTGAAACAGTCATTTATCTTTTACACATTTTAATTATTAGGGTAAAATGGTCATTTTATTATTCTGACATTTTAATTTTCTTTGAAAAGACAGATTTGTTAAAGAAAAAGCGATCCAAATCAGCACCTCGTATCAGTGCCCTGTCTTTTTCCCTTTAAGCGAAGTTTGCACTGTGTTCTGAAAAGAGAAAGGTCTGGATAACTCACTCCCTTTATTGTCTCCAAAAGGTACACAAGCTGTACAAAAAAACCATTTCATGTTTTTACCACATTTTGCAGTAGAAAAAGAAAAGCTAGAAATATACGTGGAATTAACTAGTTCAGGTTTATTAAGTCTACTTGACCCTTCTGTCATACAGTGACATTTTAATTTTACTGCTTGACATTTAACAAATCCTTAGCAGTCCTGAAAAAGTTAATGATTAAAAAAAAGAAAAAGAAAAGAAATTTCTCTGCACAGTTAACTTAAATATATGCAAATAAAATAATTAGCAGCACCTTCTGTTTTATCACATAAAATTGTTCACTATGGTGGTTTTTAATTGCATATTCAGCATGTATTTATCCACAGCCTTTTGACTAATAGCTTGCCCTATTTATTTAAGTAGTGGTTGTTTCTTTAAACAGCAATATTTATAAAAGGAGAAGGAGAGATTACTATAATAATAATTTATAATATTCCTAACATTTGTCAGCCTTCTCCTTCACACAGCTGACCTGGGAAGCCACTATTACTGGAATGAAAGTACTATGATGCCTTTGCATATTTCCTACAATAGGATCATGTCCCTCCCAGCTATTTGCAAGAAGTCCTACAGGAACAATTATGAAATACTCTCATTCATTTGGCACAATGGCATATGGAAATTTCCTGCAACACTAATTACTATGGTTGCAATTTTTAGCCAAAAATGTCAGTGTCTAGGATTTAATTAGTCTGCAGCAGGATTTTAAAACTGACCTTCTAGTTTAGTTAATTAATTTGCCACTTCTTCCCTTTTTTTTTAATTTTTTAATTTTTTTAAAAAAATTTTTTTTGGAGTACCCTGTCACATCAGTTTTTAGGAGATTTTAATTAAAAAGAAATCACTACTTCCAGTGCTAACAGAATATCTAAAAGTGGTTGTTAAATATTTTTAGCAAATAAAGGCAGTGGGGTCAAGTTCCTATTGCTTCAGAGTGCTCCCCTAGACATTGCCCATGAGTGCTAAGATTGCTAGCCAGGTATTTGTGAAAGGCAGTTTGCAAAATGTACAAGTGTAATGAATTTTTTCCCCAATTAACTGTTCTTTCCTATGTTTGAATCAGCACTCTCTGCTTACAGTTGTTTCTTTAAAGGAAATTTTTACAGTGTTAATTAGAGATCTGTTTGAATCAAAATACTAGAAACCAACAGACTGAAAGTCTTAGAAGGTTTGAATTGTCTCAGTGCCTCCACTGTTTGAGGTTGATTTCTCATCCGAACTGGAAATCTTGATATAAATTCAGTTTCAGAGTTATAAAGACAGAACTGTGAGGGTTTTTTTTTTTTTGTTCAGTTTTATCTTGACATGAACCAAAATATGCCTTTTATTCTACCGTCTTTCTTTGTGACAGTTACTCTGCTGAGAAGTTACACATTACTCTTTCCTGTGGAGAAAATTAAAAACAAGCTATCGAGCAGTCCCAGCTCTGCAGCACATTCCAGCTACTGAACTGTGTCATACTGTTTTAAAAGAAGAACTATAGTACGTCTCCTGAAATGGAAGCAGCTGTGAGTTTTTAGGTGCAAAGGAATCAATAAAAGGATGAAAAGTATGTGGACATGCCTGAGACTGCTCTTGACATCCCCCTCCCCGATACAATTATGAGCTATAGTGTGCTGTAATGATAGGGGTTTTACGTTTAATCACCAAGAGCTTGAATGTTGCCAATGAACCCATGCAAATGAACCTTACACTTGTGAATGCCAGTGCACTTATGGGTGCAAAACTGACAACTTTGGTTGGAGCCGTTCATTTGGTTCTAAAAACAAGTGTCTATTAAGTTGGGTGAAACATCCTAATAAAACAATGCAGCTTCCAGTAATTCTCCTTGCTCTTTTGCCGTGTTGACATACCCAGGAGGAAAGAAGACTGAGTCTGTAACAAACATTGAGAAGTAATTACATTTCTTCCTCATCAGTGGTGTTGCCCTGGAAGGACCATGTGCCCCACTGTCAGTCCTTTCGGCTCTGGTGGCATAGAGATACAGGCCCTTCTAAATGCATTTGACTGCTTTTGTATCCAGCTTCAGCTTTTGTGTGTTGTTATTTCTTTTTCCATATTTCTAAAGTCTTTCAGTGACATTTTATTTTGAGTTTTCAGGATACTTTTTTATTTTTCTTTTTTTTTTTCCTCTGAAAAAAGGAGAAATGTAGATGGATTCATCTGAGCCATTGAACCTGAGATACTCCCTTTGGAAACAGGCATTTTTCAAAGACCATTATCTAAGGCCTACCTAGCATGTTTTGTAGAAAAGGATGAGAAGCTCCATGCGAGACATGGCATGTAGACAGATAAGATTGATCTGGCTTTTCAGCTGCACTTCAAAAGCTGAAGGCTCCCTGCTAGGCCTTACTGGATACCTTACCATGTTCATGCTGTGTGACTTTGCGAGATGAGCTGAGTTGTCCTCCTAGTTCAGTAGTTGCTTGGGTGACTGAGCGTCTTTCAGCAGGTCTCAAGAAATCAGTGGTGGACTCCCAGGGAAATTCACTGTCACTATTACCCAGCCATCAAGTCCAGAATATAGCTGAAATTACAATTAACCTCAAGGGAATATCTTTCTGCAAAACGATGGTAACCTTTAACATCTGTGTCAATACGTGTGGTGGATCCCTAGTCACAGGTCCACTGTGTTTCCCCCATATCCTGGATGAGAAAATGGACTTAAAGCACAAATAGAAGAATGGCATTATTGTGATAAAGTGATAAAGTCATTATCCTAAAAAGCCCAAGTGATACATAATCCCAGAGCAATCACCTAGGATAGCTCATCAGGCCATGAGGATGAGTAACAGCTGCATCTGTGTGTATCTGCAGTGCAGTCTGCCTGTACTTGTCAACTTTCCTTTGCAGGGAGATGCTTCTCCACAAAATGCTGCTACACCTTAGAAGCAGAAGAAATGAGATCCCATTCTTTAAAGGAAACCAGGTTGCTGGAGAGGTGATGAATGAAGATTCAGGGGAGGGGAGAAAAGAAAGTAACGTAAAATAATTTCAAGGACTATGCCCATTTAAAGCTCAGAAAAAAGAATCTCAACACCTTCTTCACTGTTAATGTTGCTGGTATGAGCCAGTGATGTGTGCTTGCAGACCAGAAAGTCAATCACATCCTTGGCTGCATCAGTAGAAGCATGGCCAGCAGGTTGATGCAAGGGATTCTGCCCCTCTGCTCTGCTCCTATGAGACCACACCTGAAGTACTGCGGCCTGCTCGAGTCCTCAGCACACGAAAAACGCAGACCTGTTGGAGTGAGTCCAGAGGACGGCCACAAAAATAATCAGAGGGCTGGAGCACCTCTCCTATGAAGAAGGGTTGAGAGAGTTGGGGTTGTTCAATCTGGAGAAAAAAAGGCTCTGGGGAGATCTTACTGCTGCCTTTAATATATATGGGGGTCTTGCAGGAAACATGGAGAAAGAATTTTGATCAGGATCTACAGCAACAGGACAAGGGGAAAAGGTTTTAAACTGGGAGAGGGTAGATTTAGATTGGATCTAAGCAAGATAGTTTTTATGATGAGGGTTGTGAGGCACTGGAGCAGGTGGCCTAGAGGAGCTGTGGATGCCGCATCCCTGGAAGTGTTCAAGGTCAGGTTGTATGGGGCTTTTAGACCCAACCTGATCTGGTGAAAGACGTCCCTACCCATGACAGGAGGGTTGGATTAGATGATCTTTGAAGGTCTCTTCTAATCCAAATGATTCTGTGATTCTATGATCTGCCAGTGAGAAAGTTGAATAGCTAACTGAGGGCCCGCTATCCTCAGTGTGCTTGCGCAGTACAACAAGGATCATCACTGCTGAGCTGTGATATGGTGCCAACTCACTTTTCATGCAAAATCATTCCTGAATATCATGAAAACTCCAAAATGCAGGAACCTGCACCACGTGTTCCATAATTTCCAGGAATCTGGTTTTGATGTTGCCCCATTATTCATTCATCAAAAGAGGCCCTCCGGACCTTTACAAACTGCAGGTCTGCTTTCATTTCTTGGCAGTGAGCTTGCCTGAAGACACAAATTCTCTTCAGATATATTTTTTCTCATCTTGCTGGTGTCTTCCTGCATCATTGCATAATGCTAAGCTCCACTGCAAGGGCTACCAAAAATTAGATAAACTTTCTCTCCTATTTTAACCTATTTTGAACACTGAACGTATACTTTTCACAGAGCGGGAAATGTTTTTTTTTCACACATGACTGGAAGAGGCTGAACAGTTGCAGTGTTTGTTGACTCTTTGTCCTCAGCAGGGGAGGGAATTTCATAGCTCACACCTTTAGCTGAATGTTTCACAAGCAGCATCACTAAGTTAAAGCCCAAGAATTTATCTCCACTTAAAGGAAGAATCACAGGGAAGCTATCGCCTTTCAGTTACGTGGTAACTGTTGACCATTTAACAGTTCAAAGCAAATTCTGAATAACATCAGATACAGACTTTGCTTATTATTATAAGCTAAATGAATGAGTGACTATTTCTGTCTCAGAAACCAGAGTAGCAGAGTAGCAGTAATCACTTGTGAAATGAAATTAAGCTCACAGGCAGCTATGCTGAACACCTCATTTCTACACTACCATTAGCAATTTTGACTTTGCATTGTACAATGTATGTTCCAAGGGCAGAATTTCATTAACCTGAACATATTTTGGGCTCATCAAGTTAAAAAGCAAGCAAGCAAAAGAATAGAGTCAGTGCATCTTTCATAATATTTCTACTGTTAGAAGCTCTAAGGCTTTCAAGAATTGCCTGAAATCATTAGCTGATTTTCTTGTTACCTTCACAGTCTGGAAGGAAAGGACCTTCTCTGCAAGATTTGACTTTCTACAACTTTATCACAAAGGACCCAATAGACTTCCTGTACCCATAGTTGCATTAATTTTCACCTTCCTTCAGTAGCTTGAGGTACTTCTTCTGCTTTCAATAAAATCCCCCCTTACCAATCAATAAAAAAAGCAGAGAGTATGAATCTTTCAAAATCGATAATATGTACAATAATTGCATAAGTGTGCTAGTGACAGCCGGAATGTCAAAGCAAATCCCAAGACCCAAAATCTTAAAACCTCCAGAAACCAGCAGAAAATGATGCAGTTTTATTCACTTGTACTTTTGTATGAGCTAGTGTCAAGATTAGATGATGAGTGGGTGTATTAACTCCTCAGCCTATTCTCTCAGCTTTCACAAAACATGCTCCACTTAAATGCAAGGATTTTCAGTTTGATCAAAACCTTTCTACTGCTGGTTGTCCATTGAAATGGCAAAGCTCAGACAAGGTGGCAAAGAACAAAATAGCGTATGTGAGTGCTAACCCCTCACAGTAGCCATTTATGTGGTACAAAGAGAAATCACGAGGCAGCTTTACAGAAGGAAGAATCACGAGGCTTGTTAGATACGATCGCAACAATGCAAGACAAAAGCAGTTTGGAAAGTCCATGTTTGACAAGGAGCTAGTCCCTTGGGTGAAGGGCTGGGCTGCACCTCTTCTTCGCAACGTTTTGTGGTCATATTAGGAAGTTAGCTAGTGGGTGGTCTAGGGAATGCACTGCTTCCTAAATAATACATTGATGTCATGTTTTTAAGAATCCTGCAATCTTCAAATTCAAAGATTTCAAATAATTTCCATGTGACTGTACAGCTTTTTCAAATACAGAGGCTTTTCTGAATCCGAGATGTTTGCAGACTATAGCTGGATTTCTTAAAGTCTTTCTTAGCACTCATTCTGAGCTCCACACTCGCATTTGTTTGCTTTCATACAAAGGAAGTACTGAGTTTGGCAGTAGGAAATGATGAGAGATAATGGTGTCTGGCAGAAAAGTGTGTGCTTTCACATCTGCCCACACTGTAGCAGCAGTGCTTCCTCAAGTCCACACTCAGTTTTCGGTGTTCTTGTTTTCTGTTGGGTTGGTTCATAAAACTGAAAGACTGGGCACACAACCTCGACCTTCCTAGCTTTTGACCATTTTCTAAGGACAGCACAATGCAGTAGACACCCTCAGCAACTCCATCCTCCATGTGCTGGTGAAGGATAACTTAAAATTGACCTCTAAACTGCTCTGTAATTTCATCCCTTCATGTATGCTCAGATTCAGGAGTATGAAAAGCACCTTATAAATGAATTCTTCCACCCACCAATGCTTTCCCTTTATTATTATTTTTTCTTTTCTTTATTTTTGGGAATACATATTTCTACTTACATCTTTACAGAGTCATAAAAATACATGGATTACATTTAGCTATTTCAAAGTGAGCACGTTTCCCAGAAAGTATGCTGAAAAATCCCTTCTAAGGAAGGTGTAAGAAGATTTACATAAACAGCAGCCACAGCTTGGTCAGTCACATATGTTGTTGCTCCAAACTGTTGTGGAATGGAGGCAAGATGAGAAATGGAATAAGAGAAGATTTTTTTTTTTTTAAATTAAAATTAAAAGCACACCTATATTGATGTTTCAAAGCACCATATTAGACCTCAGGTTTATCAGCAGGATGATATCGAAGAGCAGCTCTAGCCTGCCAATCAAGAGTTGAGCCAAATCTTGTTTAGGTGTGTGTACAGTTCTGAGAAATCCTTTGGTGATAAAGTGAGCTTGGACGTAGCCAGCATTTCCTGCATCCTTGGCCTCCAAGGAGAGTGATAAACTCATGTGAAAAGTAACTTTCCAGAGTTATAAACATCTGTCCTTTGATCACATTTCTAGACAATCAAGACAGAGAAGCTACAAATTGGGTCAGGCAACAGAATTAAACATGGATATAATCAAAACATAAGAGAAAGGGATCAATATGAAGAAAAGATAAATGAAATAAATAATGAAAGTGATGACTACTTTTTAAATTCATCCACGGCTTGCTTTTCTATTTTCATTGTTCTTAGATGTTTCTTTCTGCATTACCAAAGCCTCTCTTTGCATCTTCCCCATTTTTATTTCTCACTTAATGTTTTCCAGGTATTTTTAAGGACTCTGTCAGGCTTTACAACTAGGAAAGGCTGGAAAATGTACACTAGAGAAGCTAAAGATATAAGCCTTTAATCAGCAGGAGGGAAGGTTTTTCTGAAAGACTGAAAATCCAAATAAAAACCAGCTTTTCCTCAGGGTTGGCCATTTGCAGTTGTCTTATTATCTCAAGGCCTTATTCTCCTACTTGGGTTATTTTTTGCAGTGGCCTGCACCACAATAAAAAAAGGCAAGCAAGCAGAGAAGAGTGTCCGCAGGGCTCTTTTGACATAAGTGCATTTCTCTCCTTACGGTGTTGGGGTTGCTCTGTGAAAAGTTTCCCTATTCATTTCCACAGTAGGATTCAGGACCAGGAAGTCTGCCTTGTTAAAAGTTCTCAATTTCATGCAACCACAGTTCTTAGGAGAAATATATATATATGCTTATATATATATATGTATTTAAGTACAGAATTGATGTATTTAAATTCTTACTCACAGCTATGAAAATGAAAAGCCTGAGTTTAAAGATGTAGGCAAGTAAAACCTGGACATGAAAAAATATTAAGGGGGATCAAATCTTTGAGTACAACTATCTGTCTAAACAATGCCAGAAACCTATTTTATAAAGAAGAATACAAAGCAGCATGCAAAACTTCATTGTGGTAGTGGAAGACTTGGCATAATTTAGTTTGCCAGCTCACAGCATCTATATTATTATGTGGACAGAGAGCTGCAGATCTATAGACTGAATAAATAAGATTTGCAATTAAATCCTCATTGAAAAAAAAAATCAAAATTCACCATCAGGACTTTTTGCAAAGAATTTCATCTTTTTTTAACCAGTTCCAATAAATGAGGTGACAGATGGCCCCAGATGCAATACAAGGTTACACTGGCTCAAGGGGCTCTGCTTGTTCATGGGTACCAGCTGAACCCCAGGACTGGTCTGCACTCTGGGAGGTGCCTTTTGTTTTAATGAGTAATGCTTCATATTTTCATTCTCCTCCTCTTTTTTTTTTTTTTCCCCTCAGCTTTTCACAATGGCTTGAAAATGATTCCTCACTAGTTTTCATTTTTATACTACTGGCAACCGTTTTATCCTCCTCCAGTTCTTATGGGAAAGGCATTTCCATAATGCCCCCCTTATCTGTACAGCCAGGAGCAACATTGGCAGTGCTGAAAATTGGGTTTGCTAATTAAACTAGTGCTCCCTTTGTTGACTATATGTCAGCACCCCGAAACAACGAGTTGCACAGCCAGGGATTTAATTGATTATTGGGGGGGGAAAAAAAAGCTCATACAGAGTTCGACCCCAGATGATCCCAAAGTACAGTGTTGCAGTTGTCTTGCAAATGAAACTTAGGACCCGAAAAAGCATCTTCATTGAGTGCAGCCTGGGAATCTCGCCCAAAAATAATAAAAAAAAGAGTTGTATAATTTTGGACTCTTTGCAAAATACGTTGGGTTGTGATATTTTTTTTGTACATGCCAAAACTACTTCCCCTTCCTTTACATTCACATCAGTCAGAAATAATTTAGAGAGGTTGAAATTTACCTGGCAGAGAAGAGAAATAATTCAGACCTTTCATGTCATAATGCTGTTGAATACTGAATGAATGCTGAAAACCGAACTTATTCTATGTCACTTTAGGCTGTGCTCACATTCAGCTCAGGAAGGGTTCAGAAACAAAACTCAACACCTGTGTTCTGATGGAGCATCATCTCCGAAGTAGTTCAACAGCTGCAGAAGAGTGTGGATGAATATATGCAAATAAGGTTAAACAGCAGAAAATGCATCTCATTCAGTTGTTCAAGACCTGTACTTCAAAACTGAACAGCATTTTGTGAAAAGTTCTATATAGCCCAGTTTGCTCAGGTTTGAGGGTTATACTGTCTCAGTGGTTCCTCCCTCACTTGCTGAAGAAGAAGGAAGAACTTTCTACCAAGGAACTAAATTACACATCTGGAAACTGATGGAACATTTTGAGTCTCTCGGTTTTTCTCGGTCACGTTGATGGAAAGTGAGTCAAAAGAGTGTAATGAAGTTTTGCCCTCCTTGCTCTAGTATGACACAGTGACAGAGAGTCTCATTATTACTCTGGTCTGTTTATGAGGATGGGACTAGACTTTTGAAAAACTGTGATTAACCAGGCTTTCCACAGAATGATGAGTATCTTCACCACATTACAAATCTTACGATTCAGAACTAATGTTCTCCATTTCAAGAAAGCCATATGCATCAACTTTTAAATTAATTACTTACCTGGGGCTCTGTTGCAAGATAAATACATTTGGGTTTAGATTATTAGCAAACAATATTATCTTGTATGCAGCCCACTGGGTTGTCAAGCACCACTTGCATTAGAGGAGATTGTCTCTGCTTGCTTGGAGCAATTGAGTGTAGGATAATTTGAACTTCATAAACTGAAGGGGATGCAAGACAAACTAAACAAAAATCCCAAGATGTGATTCAACTAAGGTCAGGAATTCCTTTAATCCTATCTCTTTGAAGGACACTGCCACCTTCAGAGGTCTTTCTTGGCAGAGTTCTAGCACTGGCTGCTTTCCTGAGCCTCTGACCTGCCAAAAGGAAGATGTGGCACCTCAACCAATCTTACTGGACATGAGTTACATTCTGAAATAAACCCATTCCTGAAGCTTGTTCACCTAGCCATCTCACTGAAAAGATGTCCTTCCTCTTTAGGGATTCTTTTTTTCCTTACTCCATATTTTATATATTTCTCTCATATTAAAGCTATTTATCAACGCAGTTTCAATGTCGGATTGTTTTATACTTACTCCTCTTGCACAAAGCATTTTCTTTACTTGTTGCTGAAGCTACACAATCTGCCAGCCTCTACTTGCCCCCACCACCTTCTTTGGTGTCAATCTTTCTCTCCATTGCCCATTTGTGTTAGCTCAAATCATCTAAGATGAACAGATCATCTTAAGTCCATTGCACAGCACATACAAGACAACCAGGGGATGAGGCCCAGTTAACAGCTTTATGAAGGGCAGGTCTTGCCTGACTACCTGATCTCCTTATATGACAAGGTGATCCACATAGTGGATGTGGGAAGAACTGTGGACATTGTCTACCCGGATTTCAGCAAAGCCTTTGACATCATTTTCCACAGCATTCTCCTTCATAAACTTACTGTTCAAGGCTTGGAGAAGTACACTCAACTCTGGATAAAAAACTGGCTGGAAGGCCAGGTGCAAAGAGTGGTACTGGACAGAGTCAAATCTGGCTGGTGTTTGGTCACAAGTAGTGCCTCTCGGGGCTCAGTACTGGGGCCTGTGCTTTTTAATATCTTTATTTACAATCTGGATGAAGGGATTGAGTACACCCTCAGTAAGTTTGCAGATGACACCAAGTCAAACAGGTTTGTTGATCTGCTGGAGGGCAGGGAGGCTCTACAGAGGGAATTAGACAGGCTGGATCAATGGGCCAAGGACAACTGCATGACATTCAACACGGCCGAGTGCCGGGTCCTGCCACTTGGGTCGTAAAAACCCCATGGAAGTCTACAGACTTAGGGATGTGTGGTTAGAAGATTGCAAGTCAGAAAAGCACCTCGGAATGTTGATTGATAGACGGCCAAATATGAGCCAGCAGTGTGCCCAGGCGGCCAAGAAGGCCAACATCCTGGCCTGTGTTAGAAATAGTGTGGCCAGCAGGAGTAGGGAGGTGATGTCCCCCTGTACTTGGCACTGGTGAGGCTGCACCTCGAGCACCTTGTGCAGTTCTGGGCCCCTCACTACAAGAAGGACACTGAGGCACTGGGGTGTGTCCAGAAAAGGGCAATGAGGCTCATGAAAGGTCTGGAACACAAGTCCGATGAGGAGTGGCTGAAGGAAGTGGGATTGTTCAGCCTGGTGAAAAGGAGGCTGAGGGGAGACCTTATGGCTTTTCTACAACTACCTGAAAGGGGGCTGGAGAGAGGAAGGAGTCAGCCTTTTCTCCCTAGTAACAAGCAATTGGACTAGAGGAAATGGCCTCAAGTTGCACCAGGGCAAGTTTAGGCTCTATATCAGGAAGAAGTTCTCCACTGAAAGCATCACTGGGCATTGGAACAGGCTGCCCAGGGAAGTGGTGGATTCACCATCCCTGGAGGAAATTAAATAATGTCTTGATATGGTGTTTAGGGACATGGTTTAGTGGTGACCTGGTAGTACTAGGTCAATGGTTGGACTCTATGATCTTAAAGATCTCTTACAACCAAAGAGATTCTGTGAATCTGTGTGATTCTGTGATTCTGTGTGATTCTGTTAAATCTTGCTGAAATAAAATCTTTCATGTACCATAGGGAAGATCAATATCAATTAGGAGAGTGCATTGTAATAGAGATGTATTAATTTTTTTCTTTCTTATAGGGCAATTTTATTCCTACTGAAGGGTAAAATAAGGCAACAATTTAGTGACAATTCCCTTTTCCGGAACAGGGCTATATATCAAGGTAGCTAAGAGCTTAGCAAGGCATGCTGTGTTTGCCTACAGCAGAATTCTTATCCCTTCCTGTCAAAACACTTGCTCTTAGTTACTTTTGGATATAGAATAGGGCATTAAGCAGACCTTGGGTTTGACCTAAGTGTAGGAAATAGCTAATACATGACTTACAGCCCTGAAAACCACAGAGAAATTATATTAATGAATGCATGTAAGGGCTTTTTATTATCCTTACTGAAAAAATAGTATAATCATGGTGCTTTTTTCTTCTTCTAGACAAATGTAGTTCTGTTCACTTCTTTGGAGTGCAAATCTCATAGTGCTGTCAATAAGGGTAGAGAAGGCAAAATCCATAGTTACTAAGCTTTTAAGCTTGGATATGATTTCAGAAAAATGTCAAACTCCACATCAAAATGCTCAGTCAGCTCCTCATGGAAAGATACGTGCCCTGTTTTCCTTAGGGAAGACATCTGTGGAGATTACATCAAAAAACGACAGGGAGACTGAGGAGTCTCTGTATGTCTTCCTCCACCAGGAGGGGCCATAGCTGCAACCAAGAGCATGTCCTTGACTCATACCACACCCCTGCCTTCCTACATCAAAACCAAAAATGACTTAATTTTTTTTCACATTTTTGCCAAACCTCAAAATCCAATGAATTTGCCTGCTCTTCCTCCACAAACTCTTTTTAATGATAGTGTTAAAACATCTCACACTTTCCCTCTGCTATTAAGCCTACCTCAGAAACCAGAAGAGGGTCGTAGCACAAGATAAGGACAGGCTCTGCTGTTCACTGCAAATGAAAGTGGGGGCAGGGGGGGCGAGCTTTTCACAGCCTGGTATTAAAAGGTAACTGTCTGCATCTCCACTGCTGTCAGGAAGAGCTATTCTCTAAAGCAAATGGATGCCTGACAGTGTTTATTCTAACAGTTTGAGTTTAAAATAATGACCTCAGACTTTAGTTAAGCATTTAACAAATAGCAAATTAAGTTTTACGTTCTCAGAGAAATTACTGGAACAGGCCTAATCTCTGGTCTGCCAATCAGGCAGAGGACAAACATTACAGGAATAAATTGCTGTCTCCCGTCCTCCTGTCTGCCTCCAGACAGGCAAACCCTCTGCCCCACAGAGCATGCTTTGCCCACGTTTGTCCTCTGAGATGGGCATTATCTCACCAAAAAGGCCATTCTTTTGTAACATGTAGTTACCTGGTGAGGTTAGGGGACTCTCTGTAGATGCGGTGCTTCCTCAGAGTTTGCACTATCCCAGCAAACCCCTTTTTCTCTGTTTGTACGCTTGGAGCTGCCTCCTTTCTTTGGAACTTTGCTTAGGGGCCTTTCCCATCATCAGTGCCTGCAGCTACACCAGACTAACAGCACAGATACCTAGTCTCCAGCTTACTAATAATTCTCAAGCTCCCTCTTGAAAAATCAGTACTTCTCCCTTGCTTTTGTTTCACTCGCTTCTTTTATTCTGTTTAAACAGCCTTGGCAGTAATTCTGTCAACTCACTGTCTCTTTCCTCTCCCTTTGCTCAGCTCCACTTTTCTATTTTTCGTGCCTCCTCCCCTCTGTCACAGTAGGAGTGTGTTGCCCAGAAGTCATTGAAATGTGTCCATGCCACAGATCTCAAACTCCATTCTCCGATAAACTGCTGCTAAACTTCAACTGAAAATGTGCGGTGGGCTAGGAAAGAGCTTGAAAGCCTCACCACATCTTTGTTCCGGTTCATAAAGCTGCTACTGGAGGGGAGGGGTGGGATGGGGAGGCAGAAGTGGATGAAGACTGAGCCTTAGAAAAATGCAGCATGACTGGTGCTAGACCAGTCCATCTGGTGGTTCAGCTTCTTTATGGCTTGCTGTGAGGGAATCGCACGGCTCCATTCACGCGTGCAAAAAACAGCAGAAGACAGAGGGTCGCCGCTGTGATCTGCAAAGCGGATCTGATTCCACTGACAGTCTGAGCATCACCCCAACCTACCGGGGCAGGAGGCAGAGAGCAACAAGAGAGGGGCAGCAAAACCTGAGTGGGAGTGAGAGAAAAATGTTTTCTTCATGGACACATTTCCCAGAAATCAGTGCTTTTTGGACACCTATTCTTCACCCGAAAATTACTATTATCAGTTGGGCAGAATGCACAAATAAAATGAAGTGAAAAGTTGATTCCTGCTTTGATTGTGCTTGGCAACTATTGTCTGATTCCTTGTCAGGCTTCATCTGCACTGACTCCCTTTTGCCCCTTACAGAGGCAGGGACCTGGGGTGCGACTGCCATGCTCTCAGGGCCACTGATAGCTTCTTCACTGCTTACCCCAAGATTTTACCAGTGTTCAAGCCTTGCAGGCTCTCTGGTCTGTCATTTAAATCTCCACAAATGTGCAATAATCAAAAAGCTCAACACGCTTTGCAAAGACTTCTAACCCTATGGCTCCTATAGATCAAGACTGCACAATAAATAAAGACATAGTGCAAAATAGTCAAGCTCCTGCCTGCTTTTCCTTGATTCAGTTTCCTTATCAATCTAACCTGTCAGACTCTCTTCAAGCATTCAGGATATATCTTCTCCCTCACCCTTGGGACTTCTCCTGCCTCCTTCTCTTCTTGAACTGTACAATAAACCTATCCTTCATGGCTTCCCATAGGGCTCCCTCATCCCTAGGAAGGCTCGTTCAAATTGCCCACTATGTTATGATGCTGTAACTGGACTGGCTTGTTGAAGCTGGTTACCTTCTGATCAAGAACGCTTCATTCTGACCGAAAATTATCAAAATGTAACCTTTCTCCATAGTCAGTCCCCTTTGAAATGTTCCCAAGCCGAAGATGAAAACACACGGTCCTGACTCAAACCATAAGCTGCATGGTGGATATAGGCTATATATATAATTGTACTATTGAATTTGGGAGCACTTCTGACAGAAATAAACCAGTAGGTATTACTAGAACAATAAGAGAGTGAGTCAATATAGAGCATTTTGTTTAAAAATATTAAATAAAATGAAATATAAAGTACAAACCAAAGTTAAATAATATTAGGTACGTTTCAGAATTTTAAATGGAAAAAGTTTATTAAAAATTTCCCAACTATCGATGTTAATGAATTCTGCTGTTTATAGGGGTTGTTTTTAATTTCTTTTTAAAAGTCTTTTTTTCTTAAAAAATATAACCCTTAATTTCTCCACAAGAACTTTATTTGCTGTTAGAAATGTCTGACACTGATGGTCTTATTCACTGAATAATAGAACTAAAATAAATGTGATAGCGCCAAAGATATGGTCTTTGTTTGTGTATCTTAATTTTCTGTTAAATGCATATGGTGTTTCCCAAGAGCATTAATGTAAGGGGTAGAAATAGCAACACTCCCAAAATGTTAGACTAACACTTTTGTAACCATCATTTCAGAAACAACGGTTCTGGATTTTATACAAAACTTTCAGATTTTTTCATTCATCGGTGACATCGAGGACTTCCTTTTTTCAAACTGTGGAATGACGGCAAGATACAATGGGAAGCAATAACTATTCAAGGAGAGGTGGGTATGATACTCTACAGAAATTGAAAGAATTTGAGACCAAGAGAAGGAGAGAGAGAAATACAGCTAGGATCTTTGCCTAGACTCCATGGGAAGCTTTGCACCAAGTGTTTGAAGGACCATGAGGCACTCTGGGGACTGCATTTATGGGGAAGAAACAGTAACTACCTGGTAGCTAGCTACCTGAGGAATCAGCCAAGAAAGCACATAGAAAGACTGTCATCTTGCATCCTGTAAGGAAGGATTTTTGTAGGATAAGGCTGCTGAGAAGAGGGGCAGAAGACACACTGTTAAGTCTCATGCAGTCTATATCTATCATGATAGGCAGGGATGGACAAGTACATTCACACCTCCTGTAAACCACTAGTAACGGAATCCATGGAGATGCCTCTGTTTCCATTATACGGTTCCCTCTCAGAGGTATCCTGTGTGATGTGCACAAAGACTTCACAAGCTCAGTGGTGAGGTACAAATCAATAAGAAGAAAGGGATTTCTGAGCTGATTCTTGTCTCCCCATTGCTATACTTTGCACGGTTTGAACCAGCTTGCCAAGGAGGGGTGGGTGTTGCAATGAGCAGAAGAACGATGTGCTCTCTTCTCTCCTGCCCTCCTAAAATAAGTTAGAGGATGAGGTATTAGAAAGATTAAAACTCTGAAACTTTTCTACATGTAAATACTCTTCAAAATTGAGAATCCAAGAAAAGAGTGAAATATTTTTTTTATTTTGTGCCTGCCAAGTGAGTTCTGTCATTAATAGATCAAGTATAAATAGCCCACACAGTTGGCTCTGGTAATTTTCAAAATATGATATACATAAATTTAACTTTATAATCTCATGATAAGTATGACTGTATGAAGAAATAATGATACACTTTGTAATGCGTCTTTAGATGCCGCTGGAATATTTTACTGCCATAGTAAGATTCATACCATCTATCACGTGAGGAGTAAGGGGAAGATGTCTTCTCCTTTTGTGTCTTACAGAGAAACTGAACCATTTGCAACAGTCCTTTTGCAGGTAGCTCAACTCTTTGTCTTCACTGGGGTTTTAACACTTTCGGCTGGGTTCCACCTAGAGAAGGTAGGGACAATTACCAGAGACCAAATGTTGTTTTCTTCACATGTCTATGACTTCTCAGAACCACCTGAGATAGAAGGGTATGAAATGTTGTACCTAAAATTGAAAAAGTACGACTCAGAGGGTTAATTTTTTTAAAAAGTAGAGGTGGGAAAAGAAACAAGGGGGCAGACTGACAGAGCAGGAATAGACGAGCAGCGGGTTTAGAAACAAGGTGTAGGAGAGGAAGAGCTTCAGACAAGTCAGTCAACCCACACCCAAGCTTTCCACATTTCATGACCTATTTTGTTCATTAGCAGAACTGAAACCCCAAAGCGCAGACGTGTGCATCCTTATGATGGCTCTGCTCCACGGACACTGCTGTGGTTACAGTCTACAGAGACATACTTGAACCCACACTAAATGAGTTAGCTGGGGTAATACCGTTTAACTGGGACAGCACAAGCAACACAGACAACAAATTGGCGCAGACAACTAAGCAGCTGCACAGATTTTCAGGCAGGATTTCAGCTCCTGTGAAGCCCATGCAAAGCTCTATGTTGCCATGACTGCCCTTCCAGTAGCTTCAAGCTACTTCAAGGAAGCACCAGTGGGGCCAACCCAGGCAGTCAGCCCTCAGGCTTGGCTCTGACAGCAGTGCAGGGTGGCACCTTCCTGACTCTTCAGAGTGCAGTCACACAGGTCTGTAATACAAACTGTAATGCTCTAGACATCTTGTCCTCATCCTGCATGGCTAGTGAGTTAGGATTTTTCCATCCCTCGTCAAAACGCCTGCTGTGATATCTGGATTAAATTCTGCTGCAGGCTTCAGAGTTCACAAAGCCACAGTCATAGCATTCTTGAATGATAGCCATGGAGAAGGTGGAGGCTTTTCCTCACGATATAAATGGAAGAAAAGATACTGATTCAATGAACAGCTGTTATGATGGAAAGTCTCACATGATGGACTGCTTCCCTACTGTGTTCATATCTACATAAATGGCATAAACATCCATAGATCTACTTGCTATCTGTATGACATATTAACTACATATTTGTATATTCATGCATATATATATGCATACAAATGAATAGATAGATAGATAGATAGATATGCATGTGTATTTCTCCTTAAAGTGGTTAGAAGTAAGTAGTGGACAGATGAAGCAGCTGGTTCTTGATTAATCCAGGAAATGTTTGATATTTACAGGAACAGAAAATACTACACAAAATGTGCCAGAATCCTGACCTTTGTCAAACGTGTAATATTTTCTGGGTCTTATGGGATACCTGGATGGAAGAAGAGTGGTGAGGAAAGCCTTCTGTCATCCTTGTCTGGTAGACATCCTTTCATTTGCTCACCCCCAGTAAAAACTCCTGTCCATCCATTTGCCTGCCCTGGGAGGCAGCACAGATTCTCACTCTACCTGGAGCTGAACATGACTCTCTCATATAAGCTGAGCCAAACAGCTCGCTAATTCATCCACCCATGTGATCTACAAAGGGCCAGGTGAACATTTCTCATCTTTCTCTATCAACTTCTCTGACTACACATTCCTTCACACCAAGTTCAAAGGCCAAGTCCTGCTTAATGAGAAAACTTCCAAAATCAGGACTGATCCATCAAAGAAACACATCTGCTAAGTTTCTCATCGATCACTAGAATTGTGCCACTGAAAAGCACAGTTTTAAAGCAATATAGATTGAGGACATGGGACTGCCTGGTCAAGCACTGAGTGTAGGACCTGATTCTGAAAGAAATAAGATTGAGCTGTACTGCATTTTAAATTAATGTTTTTAATACAGTCTTTCCTCAGAGACAGTATTGTTAAATAAAGCAATCAATGCCCATGTATGGGGAGGAAGACAAAGGAGAGAGGAAGAGAGATTCACACAAGTGGTAGTTCCTCTTTCTTTTTTTTTCCTTAGCATCAGGAAATAACAGGGTTGTGTCATCACGGGAAAAGCTATCAGCCTCACAGTATATATCTCAGGGTAGGATTTGTTCCATCTTGTTGCTACACATCTCTATTTCTCCACTCCTAGTACAGTTAAGCTTTCTGCTTTGTGTGGAGCTCATCCTTATTCTACCACCTCAAATCCATTTTGTAACATATGGTCTATTAGGTGTAGACATGCAACTGCTTACATAACTGAAGGCTTGCTGGAGTACAAAGATATAAAGTATACAACAGATGCACAAATGAACACGCAGATGAACGTGCTGTGGATACAAAATGATAATGATACTGCTTGGAATCAGATTTATTCTGCTTCTCCTGTGGAGTACACCTGTCTTCTGGTGGTGATACACATGGCTCCAACCAGCGAGGCTTCCTCATCCAAAACTAAGCTAAGATCTTCCCTCCCTCATTAGTGCACTGTGATTCCCTCTCCCACACCTTGTTTGCACAGAGCGTCTACATGTTCGTCAAAGAATTTCATTAGTGTATTCAAGACATACCCCTAGTCATTTGAATGCAATACACACAAACACAAACAAATAAACACAGATGAGCAAACAGAAGTATATCTTCACAATAGGTTTTAAATATATTCCCAGAAAGGAGATTAAAAGTCATAACACCTTTGGCTGTAGGAAGGTGAGTCTTGTTTGTTACTTCCTTCTGGCAGTTCACCATCCTCTTTAGAGGGTGCCATGTTTCTCGTGCCATGAAGGGAGCTTCACCAAAGGACTCTCAACTGTGGTTTTCTGCCAGGTGGAGCTATTCCAGAGGTCAGATATTAACTCCTGGCTCCTGCTCTTTCACGCTGCTTGGGTAGTGCAAAGGTGATGGAGCTACTTACATCCAGCTGGGAATTATTTGAGGAGACTTCATGTGGGATAATTCTAGTATGAATTAGTTTACGCCATCTGCTTTTCCCTACGATGCAGATATTTGTGCATGTTTAAGGTAGTCTGAGTGCAGAGCTCGGTATGTTGGGCCTCAGCAGTCTGGAGGCAGATCTTTAGAAACCTGAAATTTATAGAAAGTTTTAGAACAGTAGAGAAATGAACATATGCCATGAAGTGAATTGCCTAGGCAAGCAGTTGCAAAGTTTTCTTGATTATTTATTTTAAAAAAGAACTTGCCTCTTGACTGGGAAACCAAGGGATCTTTCACCGCTTAACACAACAGTACAGCCTCAGGTTCCCTAGCATGTCCCACATAACACTCCTACCCCAACATCCCACCACACACATGTTAGGCCTGCTCCTGCACCACTCCCATCCTTCCCTCACTGGGGTCACACCTTGCGTTTTTAGGGTGCTTTTACATCTCTGAGACTGCAATAGTTGGGTCAGAAGTGGTTCACAAGTTGTTAGGGAGCTGGGGCTGACAAAGCACTATTTTCTTGGGACTTCCTATCTGCATGAAATCGGGAACCTTTTTCATTGTGTGCAGTAACCACACAGACAGTGTGACAGAAAGCAGGCTTTGAGGAAGTAGTGGGTCTTTTACCAGCAAATCTTTCCTATTTAGCATCCTCAATGGCTTTGCTACCATCAGTTTAATCACCTTAGAAAGCAATGGATTCCTCTGACAGTAAAGGATACTACCTAGAACTACCTCGGCTGCTTCTTCCTGTGGCTATATTGTCAGACATTATCAGCAAATATTTGCTTGTTATAGACTGTCATTGGGGGAAAAAACATGCCAGTCTTCTTGCCTTGCAGGTAACTAATGCTTTGTTGTTTTTCCAGTGAAGATCGTCTTCCTCGAATTGTTCTTTCTGTGTATATTGCTCATCCAGACAGGCTGACAAGTGACAAGCTGAACCCACAAGCCGAAGTAATTCTGAGTACATAAAGGAGCAAAACCTTTGTATTTAAAATGGCATGAGTTTGTTTTCTCATTGCCTCCACCTGCTTCTTCCCAAACTCTATCTCATGGTTTATAGAGAGGGTAGAGTCATATGAACATTTCTGACAATGGAAAGCCCTATTATTCCTAAAAAGAAAGAAATTCTGCTGTATTTGTTAGAAAATGAGGGATTTTTGAGCAGGAAAATTGCATTTCAACCACAGTTTCGGAAGTTCAGTATAAAATGATAAAAAGATTCTACATAATGCTTTAAGCTTCTCATGCAATTTCACTTTGAAAATATTAAGAAATATTCTATAGTTTTGAGAAAACATCAGACTTGAAAACACCCACATTTCTCCTCTTTTATTTCCTTGCTCTTTCATATTGCACTATAGAAAATCTGAAGTCTTTATTTTATCTGGTTAAGGATAAAGAGAAAGGTAGGAGTTCAAATTGAAATGCAGACACTACCTGCCAACTTTCATGCCTCTCTTTTGAAAAGCACAGAGGGAATATAGACTGAGACTGCAATGTAAAGTTGTACTACAATGTTAAACATATATTGCTAGAAAACAAGGTCTTCAGTACAGTAATGTGTGTAATGACTGGTTTAAGCATAATTGTGGATCATAATAATAATAATAAAACATAAAAGATGTACCAGTTCTTAATTAATGGCCCATTCTTTTGGTAAAAGTGCAGCTGCTTTATACCTTAGGTGTATATAATTAAGTGTATCATAAAGTATGGTTACGTTTGTCTAATAATCAAGCACTGTAATGGAACCTCCATGGCTACGCGCTGTATTACATTTCATATTCAAAGCTAGATATTTTTAAGGCTGCAGATTAAGTAGGCTTACTCTTAAACTACTGAAAATTTATTAAAATTCAGACATGAGAGGCATAAACAAGGGAGAATGTGAAGTCTTTCTAATAACCAGTGTTAACATGAATCATGCAGATAAATGCCTGACTCTGTTGCACACTTTTCCTCTAAACACTGACGGCATGTTAGAAAAGCATCTTCAACTACACTTTAGCCTCAAAGTCATTCACTGTTTTAGTCCTGAGCAACCAAGAACTATAAATTTGTTTGAGACTGCTTTGTGCTGGCTTAAATACTAATGTTGTTTTCTCAGAAACATGAAAATGAATGTTGTGCCTCTCTCCCATATGGGCTCACCTTTCTCATGCTGTAATTCACTGCAACATATAAGCCTTTATTCCTTTTCCTATACAGGGAGTAATGTAACTCAGAGTGTTTTCCTGTTGTGACTGAGAAGATGAGGAATTATAAAAGACTAACACTACAATTTAACGCTTCAGAGAAACAGTGTATATCATTACTTCTCTGTAGCCAAGCACACTAATTAATATTTATTGCACCTGTCAAGCCAGTAGCCATGGTCAATCCATTGCTGCAGCAGTTCAATGGGAGGCTGGGCACCATATTTCTCCTTGGCAGGCATGTTTAGGTCATCAACAAAGACAAAAGCCCTTTTCCCCAGTGGAGCACTGTAAACCTTCTTCTTTCTCCTGCAAAATTAAACCATTAATTTTATTCATGTTAATTTTCATCTTACTTTGAGAAAAACAGAAAAAGACACAGGGAGAGAGAGGAAGAGAAGAAAAGAATAAAGAGGGAAGGGAAATCACACACTTTCAGGGAAGCCTGCCTGACATTATTATTAGAACCAGTTCTTCAGGAATCCATGACCTTTTATTTTTATCAGATGTGCCGTAAAGGTCACAGAAACATGGGGAGGACATAGTTATAAATCCACATGGAGTTTAATCAAAGGTGGCACGTTGTTCTGAAGTAAACAAGCTAATAAAACTATTCCAGTTTAAACAAAAAAAAAAAAGGAAAAGAAAAAATCTTTGTTAAAGACTGTCAACAAAACTCTGATGAACATGAACATATCAATGGAATTAATTAAGCAAGAGGGATTATAATAAGCAAATTTCAATGTTGCACCTACAGTAGGCACTTTGGCACCCTGAGTGAAACGCTTTTATTTCCAGCCCTGTGCCTGGTTCCAAAGCATGTCACCGTGCACAGTGTGCTGCTGGGGAGCTGCATTCACTCCAGCTAATTACAAGACAATGAGAACTTGAACTAAAGGCAACTACAGAGCATATTGCTTCAGTTCTGCCAGTCTGTATCCTGATTACACCGCGAACACTTGTGACACTGTGAAATAACAGCATAAATGGAAAAGAGCTGAGATATGACACCGTGCATTTCAGCATGTAGCGCGACAACAAATTTTAATTATAGGCCTTGCAAGAGTTTCGCCTTTCTGCTCCCCCTCCAAAGTACCTGGCTGGGCTGTCAGCAACAGGACACTGTTCTCCATTGTGAATGCTAGGTAAAATAAGGAGTCAAAGTCTTATTAGACATTGGTTCCACGTCTTCTCAAACTGGATTTCTTGTGCTGGGTCCCTGGGAAATGTCTAATATACCTAAGAGATGGGGGGTTGGGCAGTGCAAGGACAAGAGGCAGTGTTGAAGTACCAGCCACCAAGAGTGAAAGTGGTGAAACAACCTCAAAACTTAGCAGGTGGAGGAAGAGTAAAGCATTTGTATCTTTTGGAAAAGACACAGATCATCTTAGTGAAGTGCAGTCCTGCGGGAGTCCTTGTGAGCACTGAATCAGATGTTGAAGCTTATAGAATATTATAAAATGGTCAGAGAACAGGTATTTTAATATTATAGGTGGCTATGAATAGCATCATGCTTCTCCCTGGAAAAGATGATGGGCTGGGTTTTCCGTAGATGTGCAACACTCAGAGAAACAGGTAAACACTTTGAAAATGTTTCTGGCTGTCTAAATAACTCTTTGAAATAAGAACTGGCTGTCAAGCCTACTAAGGTATGTTGAAAATCACTCCAGCGTTACATGACTCAACAGATGTCTAAATACCTTAGAAAACACAATTCTTTATGGTTAGATATATAGGGACAGATGTATACCTATTTCGTCTCTTACACTAGGGATTGTTACTCATACAGGTCTAGATCCACAGGGAAGAGTTAGATCATGACACACATGACTTTCAGGCACAGCTGCAAGCTGGGTGCTTGAGGTTTCTCAGTGGGGAAAAGAATGGGTTTGGAGCCACTGCCTGCCAATGCCACCATCCAAGGACATTGTTGACCAGGAGACAGCAAGTATCAAAGCAAGGTGAAATTCTACTTTTGAAGGGAGTTAGACACCCCTTTCATTTCTTGTCAGCCCATGTAATATCTCATTGCTTGGTATGAGTAAAGGAAATTGTGCTAACCCCAGGAAAACACCCTGGGTAGGGCAGATCTCCTAAGAATTGGCATCGATCCCTGCCCAGGGTGGAGGGGTGCCCTGAGCCCAGGTCCTCAGCTCCCACCTGGGGAATTGCGAGCAGCCAGGGAGCTGGAGGCAGAGCAGGGGAGGTGGGCTGCAAACACCGGGGAGGCTGAAAAGAGAGCTAAGTGCCGGCATCTGTCTTGTGAGTCTAACATATATTTCCTGGCTCTTTAATTCCTCCACAGGGTTTATTACATGAGGCTGATGAAATGTATCAAGAACTACACTGTGGGCTGAATGTGGAAAGAAGCCATTTTCTCTGTGCAAATAATTATAGAACTAATTCTCAGGTCTTTTGTCAGCTGTCTTGCCTCTCCCTTAAATGCTGTCGGATGGTTGTAGTGCCATAAACCAGGTTCAAAATAATACTTGAAATGGGTACAGTTTGATTTAGATGACCATTGATTTTACAGCCCTAGTTAAAATGTTGGCAAGATTTAACAGAAGATAAACTTTGTATTTGGCCCTCTAAGCTAGAAGAATTTTAGCATCTTAATGGCTCTTTTTGAGGGGATCATGTTAACAATATTTTTCTTTTTCCTTGACAAGTGAACTATTAGTTAGCCATTAGTTAATTACTGACAGATAGAGGTGATGTATCAGATAGTATTCTGTGTCAGAGAATCACAGGAATTAGATGAAGACAAGGCCTCTTACATCATTCATATCTTTACCAATATGGAGCTGTTTTGTGTTCTCTATTTCTGTACAGTTCATTTTACATGACCTAAGAAATGCTGCTTTCGTTGTTTCTCCCAGAGACTATTCATTAATGGGAGGGTTTTTTCTAATATGCAGCTTAAACGTTCATTACCTTATTATGATTCACATTGAACTGAATTCAGTACTTCCAACATATAGCCATAATTTTTACCTATCAGCTGGAAGTGTACCCTACTGTATGAAAACGTCAGAATTATCGTAGACCTACTGCCTGATAAAACATTACTCAAATCCTGTAATGTTTTCAAATCTTGAGCTATTAATAATTTAACATAATTAATTCAGAACACTTCACTCAATGTGAACCAGAGAGAGACGATGGGGAAATGATGCATATTCTATCTTTCAAGGGTGGAATTAAATATGGAAAGCAAGGAAAAGATAAAGAGCTGTCAACACTTACTTGGAGTGTAATTCACCTGTTTTGAACTTGCTATAAATTTCACATTCCTGAGACTTTCAACTAACTTCACAGGCATAAATAAAAAAACCCTTTTACCCTATCACAAGCGAACAATTTAACATGGTTAGAGCTGTTTGTCAGGCATAAGAAGAAAAGAAACAAATTAACAAATGGGGGAGATTTTTCTACAAAGGGAAGTAACAATTAAGCAAATGAACAGTCTTGTAGAAAATCCTTTAAAATGCAATACACAGAGATTCCTTCCTCTTTTTGTTAATGCTTATCAGCAGAGAGTATTGTATCACTAATGCTTTTGCTTGATTAAACCTTCTTTAAAAGCAGCTTGTTGTTGCTCTTTTCATGATGAGGTTTCTTTTTAAATTTTATTTATTTAAATCAAGGCTGGACCCAACCTTTGTTTTCCTGGTTGGAAATTCTTGCTGTTAGAAAGAACTGCAGGTGCTAAATTATGGCACAATACATCGCAGCTGCAGAAGTGCACCTGGAAAAAATTAGGCTAGTAATGAAAATTTCACCTGAAAAGTGCCAAATTGGAAGTTTCAGAGATTGAGTACTTCCATTAAGCCACCACTCAGGAACAAACCAAGTAATAAATATTGAAACTTTCTCTTTTCTTTACTTTGACCATGAAGACTTATTTCAGATGTTCTGTGCTCTGTATTTGGGGAAAGAAGAACACAGAGAGAGCATGTTCATTTCTCATCTCCATTAAACCCCTAGCCAACCTGCACTGCCAATAAAGGTACCAATTAGTGCTAATTGTAGTAGACACTAATAGTGTAGACACCTGTCACTATCTATTGAGCTGGGACCATCAGTAAACTCACAAATGCCACCAAAAAAGCATCTGGGATAATAATGATCATCATTCTGGTACCGACCCAGTCTGAAATTAAACTGTTGATTCTGAGGTAAAAAGCTGAGCAATATTTTCAGAGGTATGATAATCTAATAAAAGTAATGCACATATATAGATATTGTTTTTTATTACAGAAACACACCAAAAAATGATACAGGACTGGTTACCATAGCAACAGCGCTTCCTGCACTGCATGGACCAACAATCCTCACTATTTTGGAGCATTACAATGGATTCATGCTTTATAAAAAGAAGCTGAGTTGCAAAACCTAAATATCCCCCCCGGGCAGTGGCAGGACCTGTGTGGGGAGGATGATGCATCCCAGATGGTCCTGATCCCCTGCGCAGCTGACACGCGCATCACTCATCCCCACATAGGTAACATTCAGGTTCTACTATTTCATGGCTAATAATGTCATAATTTCATACACAATATTTCACAATGCAATGAAAGGTAGCCACCTTTCATTTTGACAAAAAGGCATGCGGAGTCTGTCAGCTTCAGCACAACAAGGGCAGTTCAAGGGCCAAGCCTGAGCATGTTTCTGGGCCACCTACTGATTATGTGATGTAAGTCATTCCGTTAAATGCTTCCTTCCCTCAGAGTGGTTGTGGGAAAGACAAAAACCTCTATGGTGTGAATCATGCTAAACCAGCCATCCAGACACAGGACATGTGCTGCTTGGCTTGGGAACAGGAGCCAGCACCTGTTGGTCTTGGGGGAGCTTATATTTCCTGCAGTTACTCTGCAAGCATCCCGGCACACTCCGCTAGCCCCACCAGAGTGTTAACAGGCCCATAAAACACTGAATGTTAGAGATTACATATAAGCACGATAGAGAAAAATGAAATCCATTAAAAAACCCTGCCAGGCCACCATTAGCTATTATTATTTTTTAATTCATTGTAATATACACTGTGCATAAGAGAAAAGCTAACAAACATAAATGAGAGGGAATTTAACAAGCATATTAATTTCCATTTTAACCTAGGCCACTTGTCTGGAATAAATGGAAGTAGTAACTCATATAGAGGAATAAGATCTGTTTTGAAACCTTTTAGATGAGGGAGCCCTGCAAAAACACCAACAGGATGCCATCTCTGGCAATGAAGGGAATTGCCTGCGAGACTCAGAGCAGGATATTATTCCACGTGGAACAGCTGGACAGCCACGGATTCTCAGGCAGTTTCCTTGCATAGAAGGAAAATGGGAGCTGGGAGTTTGGTGGGTTCCTAAAAACTGTTTCCAACTTGAAGCTGAGCACAAACCAAATCCACAGGAATATGTTTAGACAAGCATGGCCTTCTCCCAAAGACAGACATGTTTTGTTTTCAGTTCACAGAGTACCTCGTTGGAGTTCTGCACGGTGGGAAATCTGCCACGAAGCTTCTCTCTGTTCTAATCTCTCATAAAAGCTGCGTCTCGGTGCTGGCAGCAAGCATCAGCTCCAGCAGCGCCCGACAGGCCCAGTGATGCTGGTAAGGACGATCTCTTTTCTCCAACTCTCTCCTGGAGGAAGCACAGGATAGGTTTGCATTAATCACTAACTCTCCAGGGAGAACTTGGATCTGGACTTCCCTTTGCTCACCAGAGGACTGTGCAGACAAGCATGGAAAAGCGCTGGTTCGCTCCTTGCCTTTCAGTACAGCACTTCACATTCCCCAAGCAGGCGTGAAGTGATGTGCTTAACAGTGCAACCTGCCTATATGCCCTGATGGAAAATATTGCTGCGAGCAGCTAATTTCCACTCAGGGGCCTGAGTGTACACCTCGAAAAGACCCTGTCTGTAAGAGAAGTTACTTGGCAAAGATCTCCATCTCTTTTTTTCCCAGGAACTAATTAAAAAAAAATGCCGAAACAGCTCAGGCAAAGAACTTCAAAACAGAAGCTGTAATCAAACTACAAAAATCACTCAACCCACATTGGCTCCAGCAGGTGGGTAAACGCAATCTGCTTCAAGAGAGAGAGGCAGCATAAGAAAAGATCCGTGAAAGAAGATGAAGTTGCTTTTCCAGCCCCTAAAGAACATCTTTCCCCAACTCAAGTTCCAGGCTGGAGTATTCTGACTGACAAGGAAGAGGGTACACTGCAGCCTTTACATCCCCCTCACTGCCCTTCAGGAGGATTTGCGTAAGTTACAAACCAAGCAGACATGGGCAAAGAAGTACAGGGTGTCCTTCCTCCCCCGACAGTTCAAACAAGGGCAGTCCAATCTTTGTCATCAAAGGATAAAAGAAATCTCATTTCTGAGAGCACACTGTGCACTAACTGTTAGTCCCTTTATTTATTTGACTGCTTAATTCAGTACGTGACTTCAGGCATGTAGTCAGAAGTCTGGTGTTCATTTTCAGTCAGTTGACAAAATGCCTGGAAGTTTGAATCATTTGATCAAATACTCCACTGAAATAATCACCGACTGAATCACTCTGACAGATCCAGGATGGGTTCTCCTGTAACTGATTTCTTTATAGGCCAGAAAGTTGCCTTATGTTGCATGTAGTTTAAGCACCTCTCTGATCAGGCAGTTTGGCAGTGTTTGTAACGCTGAAGGTACACCATGCCACAGCTTCCTGCTGCCTCCACGGTGAGTGAAAACCCTGTATGACTGAATCCCTCATCCTCCCTCCTCTGGGGCCACCACCTCTGTCCTCCCTTGTCTCAGCTGAAGACTGTCAAGATGGACCTCTATTCATTTGGCTTCCTTCATCTTACTCCAGCACTTCTGTGCCCCTAGGAGAGCCCTGTACACTGCCCAGGCTCTCCCTGGTCCTTACCCATGAACATCATCCTCGGAGATGGTTTTTTGGGGTTTCCCTGATCCCACAGTCACTGACAGCCTTCTCCTAACAGCCAAGTTGCATTTTCCAAGTTGCTACCTGCATTTCCACACATTTAACGTTCACAGCACGCACCGCAAGATGACAACTACTGATATCATGTTGACTAAGTTGGGTGCTGTTTCATTCCATCGTTGTCTTTTACTACACTGGATTGTGTTGATTTGTACAGAAAATGCAACATGTTTTGTGCTGGGGCTTTCAATTTAGTGTCAGATGTCTAGCAATTAAAAAGTTAATAAAATAAAATGACCTTTCTTACAAGAATGGTTGCTCTGTTCTTTGTATTTACAAGTCTCTGTGATCAACTGGAAACCTTGAAATGAAGCTCCGCGACATCTGTACTACAGTTTGATTTCATTCCCAGGAAGTGCTTTGTAGATGCGTACATTAGAGATTTATTCACTCTAAATAAATGCTTCTGAAATGTTCGTTTGTACTTCAGTTGAGGGGGCCAAAGTAACTCTGGGTAACTATGATACACGTTGCACCACTATGATCTTGGCCTCTAACAAACAACCCTGAGTGATCCCAGCGCAGCATAATCAGGACAGAAAACTCATCTAGTCCATAATACTGTCTAAGCTGAGTAGGTGGAGTTTCTCACTGGAAATAATTAATTAATTAATTAATTAATTCTTTCATATCATATTGGAATACCACATTTCATGTTCTTCAGTAGCTTTTGGTTCAGGAGCAGATATAAAAAGAGCATGAAAGGAGTTTTTTCTAAATATTTAACAGTTTTCCCAGGCATTTCCCAAGCAAATATTACATTTTTTAGAATCTGCATGTTCTCATTCATTTTGTAGCTAGTCCACTGCAACCCATCACCCAAACAGATGGACTTTTCAAAACATTTTTGTGGACTGGAAAATCAAGCACAGTTGGTGACTGATCACAGGCGGTGTTCCCCAGGGCTCAGGACTGGGGCCAACACTATTTAATATCTTTATCAGTGATCTGGACAAGGGGATTGAGGGCACTCTCAGCAAGTTTGCAGACGACACCAAATTGTGAGGAAGTGTTTATCTGCTTGAAGAAAGGAAGGCTCTACAGAGTGATCTGGACGGGCTAGATTGATGGGCTAAGGCTAATTGTATGACATTCAACAAGGCCAAGTGCTGGCTCCCTCGCTGGGGTCACAATAACCATAGGCAAGCGGTGGAGTGGCTGGGAAGAGGCCCCTCAGAAAAGGACCTGGGAATGTTGGTAAACAGCTGGCTGAACATAAGCCAGCAGTGTGCCCAGGTGGCCAAGAAGGCCAACATCCTGGCCTGTGTTAGAAATAGTGTGGCCAGCAGGAGTAGGGAGGTGATTGTCCCCCTGTACTTGGCACTGATGAGGCTGCACCTCGAGCACCTTGTGCAGTTCTGGGCCCCTCACTACAAGAAGAACACTGAGGCACTGGGGTGTGTCCAGAAAAGGGCAATGAGGCTCATGAAAGGTCTGGAACACAAGTCCGATGAGGAGTGGCTGAAGGAAGTGGGATTGTTCAGCCTGGTGAAAAGGAGGCTGAGGGGAGACCTTATGACTCTCTACAACTGCCTGAAAGGGGGCTGGAGAGAGGAGGGGGTCAGCCTTTTCTCCCTAGTAACAAGCAATTGGACAAGAGGAAATGGCCTCAAGTTGCACCAGGGCTGTTTAGGCTGGATATTAGGAAGAAGTTCTTCACGTCAAGGGTTGTCAAGCACTGAAACAGGCTCTCCAAGAAAGTGGTGGTGTCACCATCCCTGGGAGTATTTCAAAGATGTGTAGATGTTTTGCTTAGGGACATGGTTTAGTGGTGCACTTGATAGAGTTAGGTTAACAGCTGGACTCGATCTCAAAAGTCTTTTCCAACCTACACAGCTCTATAATGCTATCTCTGTGTTGAACTAGCACTTTCCTAGAGTTTGCTCAAATGCTGTATTTATAACCAGACCCACAGGGGTAGACTATCCAGAGCTCTGTAAGGCATCTTGTTAACATCCTTATTTAGGAATATGCTGGGTCACAAACAAGGCAGTCAGTGTCTACATGTGATGGGAAGCAGGAGGACAGGACCCAAGGCAAGAGGTACTGGAAGAGAGGAAAATGCAGACTTCTTTTCAATTTCAAAGTTTGTCAATCTTTCTTTGAACACTGCTCATTTAGGACAAGATAAACTCTAGTTCGATCAGCTTTCTCATGGCATTCCATATGTACTTGATATAAATTCAGACCAGTCCCCTCCTGAGAATTTCCCTTATTGGAGAGAAAATTCCTGTTTTGGTGTGGGCTAAAACAGTGCAGCTGCCTACCTCAGACAACACAAGCTTATGATGACCTTGCCAGGATTGGGACTGGTCCCTTTTGTATATCTAGTTACTCTAAATCTTCTGCCTACACTACCTTAACATTCTCTTAGAAGACAGAAGTTTGAAAACGCAGCTTAAAGAAAAATATAGATCTAAACCAAAAATATATTGAGCAAGTGGTTTTATCCTGACTGTCCAGAGATGAAAATGATTGTGACTTGTGAGCCCCTCAGCATACACCCTCATGCCATTTTCTAGTCCTTTGTACTATTGTAGGATGTATTTCTCCATCCACTAGAGTCTGTCAGTTTTCATAACAGCATTTATCAAACTCCAGTGTGCCTAAAATGTTTATGTAGTTGAACTATTTATGTTACGGCTGAGTCACATTCTTAGTTTTGTTTGCCCAGAGAAGCTGCAATTATTACAGTACATTAGAACACCAAAAATACAATCTATAATATTCTTAATGATTCATGCCCACACTCAGCATTTTCAGCATTTTCTCCCCACTTTTGTCTGTCTGTCTGTCTATCTATCTATCTATCTATCTATCTATCTATCTATCATCTCTCTATCTATGCTTATTTTTGCATTAATTGCTGTGTGATGCTGCACCCAGATCTCATTTCTGGTGCTTGCAAATACCAGTTCCAAGTTTTGCCTAGGCGGGCTGGCAAACCAGGCTCTCTGTATTGAAAGGTGCAGAATACGGTATGAGCTCCCTTTTATCATGCCAATTAATGTTTGACTTGTTTGTCTGCCATGTGATGAATTAAAAATGCATGATTTAGACGCTGGAGAGCTAACCATTTTCTAGATATAATCCCCTGGATGCTGCCATTCTTCCAGTTGATCTTTTTGCCCTCTGTGTGTTGGCGAGTACCATATATAGCCTACTGCTCAGATCTTTCCCGAACAGATGGCTCTCTTTACTAGTTGGGACCCAATCTGGTGATTCCCTTTAATATGCTTTAGACTGAAGAATATCCAGGGACAGGCAGCTGATTCATTTTCCTAAAGCAAAAACAGCTAGGAAGATAAAGTTAAGTAGACCCACTTTCCAGACTATGTGCTGTTCTATATACCCCATAAATCAGAATATTTGTCAACATCAATTAAAGTGTAGTTTTGCCAGTAATAAACATTACATGAGAAACAAATCAGCTTTCATTTATTCTGTCAGAAATGGAAGGAGAGCATTTCATATTATTTTGTGGATAATCTCCGTGGAGTAAACTAAGCACAATTACATATTTGATTTTAATTAAAACTCTGGATACCTTTCGAATTTCGTTAGGAAGATGTCCTGGGTATGATTAGCTGAGGTCTGTGCTGAGAAGTTAATTTGACATACAACATATTTTTCATGAGGTAACTGTCGCAGGAAGTTGTTTGTAATAGCTATCTTTCCCAGGCCTGTGGGGGCAACAAAAAGTAATGGCTTATCCTGAAGCAGCAACTTCTCTGTTATGCAGTACATCTGCATAACAGTCCCAGTGGTGCTCACAGTAATGTCATTAAGCTGGGAGAATAAAAGAAAGAACCAAAAGATGCAGATAAAGGTGTTTCATTACCCACTGTACACAGAACAACAATAGAACTCAGCCATAAAATAGTTTCAGGTCACAATAAAAGCAAAAACCACAGCAAATACCTGGGAATGACAAAGGAGTTAGAGTTTATGAGCAGCAGCCTGGGTGGAATTGCCAAGTTGGAGACTTAAGCACAAAAGAGCACTAAGAAATCCTGTTTGGTAGTGAGGGAGGGAGGCTATTATACCCAAAGCTGGTAATGAGAATGCAGTGTCGTTAACTGTTTTCTTTTACAATATTTGACACCAGGATGGCTTAATGCTATGTTGTTTTCTCTTCAAGCTACAGTTTTCCTTTCAAAGAGCGTGAGAGCAGAATTCTAATGTGAGTATACACTGGGAAAAAAGGGCCTCGCTTCTCTGCTTTGTCTTTTCCAATCTCTTACACTTTAACTGGAAGGTCATTTCATTTATTACACACAGAAAAGGGCAGGAGCCAGGCTTAAAGCTAGGTATGCACTCGTATATCAAACTGGCACTTACTTTGTTCTCCCTTATCTGGATTAGCCTCCTGCCCCCATCGCCAGTATAGGTGCATGCATCTGGCTAGAGAGAGGTCAAAATGACCTCATTGCGTGCACTCCTCTTTCGCACCCTTCCAAAAGAGTTACCTTGACTTGGGGTATTGGTGGCAGAATTGCTCTGCTGATCCACGGGCCATTTTCTAACCTTGGCAGCTACTCCTCTGCATGAGAAAGATACAAGGAATGTGTGCTTCGTGCAGCAGGTTCACAAAGCAATTTCATCTATTCACAGCTGGCTTATTAAGGGAATCTAGCAAATGGCAGTATCATTGAAGCATTATGTTTCCTGCCCTTTTATTTTTGAACATAGCTTTGAAAATGTAACCAATATAAGCTGATAGAAACCAATTGCTGAGGTTGATAGCTTGTCACTTATGTTTCCTGAAAACCAGAAGCTATTCACAGTCCCCTCTACTGGGGTCCAAGTTGTGCTTTGAGCAACCATGGCCATGAGTACCTCATTTTCCGTGGCTGTCCAGGGCTGCATGCAGTGCCGTGGTTGCAGTGCGTAGGCTGGTGGCTTTCCTCCCAGCTCAGCCTGGCTGCAGCACAGCTACCAAACCTCCGAGCAGCCAGTGTGGTCTCTGGGACAGGAACTTAGGTTAAGTCATGGAAGTGCAGAGGACTAAAGAAAGAAAACTGTCGTGTAATGACATATTTTTCATATGAACTCTCTTGTTTTGGCTGAGATCGAACCACTCAGGCCTCCTCTCTTGTTTGTACTGGATTAGCACTGACAATGCATTTGCACCACACTGGCTGTATTGCGTGCAGCAGAATTTCACTGGGCAGCATGCAGACATGCAGGTAAAGCTAACCTGCTTCCTGCAAGAGCCTATGCTGTGAACTGACAAAGCAGATGAAAACCGAGAGGGAAAGTCAGAGAGGTGGTGTGATGTCCCAAGGTCAAACCAGCAATTCTGAGGAAAAAAAACTTAATAGTTTTTAGGCTGTCTGTTACTTGCTCCAGGGTCCCATCCAGTATGATGCTGTGGTGAACAGCAGAGGTAGATAAGACACACTATCCTCTGATGAGGATGTTTGTAACATTTATAAAGAGCAATGGCCAAATATACAAAATACATCAGTGCATAGGGATCTAACAACATCCTTTTTATTTTAACGAGAATCCTTTGAAACCATTTAAAGCTGCAGATTGAAGAGGAAGCAGTTGGCCAACGCTCCCACAGTAGAATATGGCCTCTCCTCTGGGATTCCCACCCATTTTTGTAAAAAATTAATTAGTTCTGTTTGGAGTGTGTCCTGAAGTACTGTTTCTCTAATCAGCCCCCCTCGCTGACCAGAAGCTGGCCCTGGGCCTGGCTGTACATTACTGATGGGCTAGAATTAGACCTCCTCGCAGATGAGCGAATGTGTTCAGTATTGTTTCACCCCTGCACAAATCACATACCAGGGCCCCTTTTTCCATTTTTTAGATGCAGAGCTTAAGGCTGCCATAGAAAAGAGGAAAGAGAGGAATCAGGGAAGAAAGAAAATCTCCAGGGACTGTTTAATTACCACAGATGTTTTGTGGCTCCAGAGATGTGCACTGTATACACCTGAGTGTATACAATTAAGCTGTGAATTAGCCACAGTTTGACCTGTACAATATTGGTAGCTGTCCTTACACATTGGTTTCACTTCAGCCCAAATTCTCAGTCTAAAAGGTTAAATATATAATACTTTCAATAATCCATTTTTTCTGCTTTCAGCAGTAGGAAGAAGGCGAACATGCAGTTAATTAAAATACATTTGTAGAAAAGGTCATGCAGTAAGCTGCAGTTCAGCTGAATAGAAGGATTACGATCCTATTCATCCAATCTGGTGACAAACATACTGAAAATGGAGCCTAAGATACAATTAATCTGTTTTGCTGTCACAGAATGGGAAATGGCTCAAACTTAGCAGTATTCAGGTTCTGAAAAATATCCCAATCCTCAGTGTTCCCAACATGCTCTGGTACAGAGGTAATAGGTTATGCCCATGCTTTTCACAAGGGATTTAAGGAGTCAGCTGCTCCAATTCTATTCAAATACTGTTTGAGTATCTCATTCACATTTCTGTAAAAATACCAGTTCACTTTACAGAAGTAATTTGTCCAATGCAGTCACGTATTAGTGACTACTACCTTCTGGCCAATAACTAAGCCATTAAAATCTATGCTCGGTTTGAAATTGCTGATCATCTCCTTTTTCCTGGGAGAAAACTTATGACAAACAGAGTTGTGTGTGCCCACATGTAAATGTTGTGGAGTCTCACCTCAATTCAGGAGTCTGATATTTGACTTTATCAAAGACAGGAGCTGTTTTATGTTTAGATTTCGCCAGCCACCAGAGGAATCTTAAGGTACATCCACCGCATGAATGCATAAAAAAGAAGTTGTGAACATCACATTTCTCATGCTGTTCACTGTTCTGAGTCAGACACCTCTATGACGCCATAGGCCCGAGAAGATTTTTATGCCAAGGATAGTTGAACATTAAAGAGAAAAAGATTACATTCATCAGCCTCTCACATTATCCAGAAGAGTTTTGAAAAGCCACATACTTGTACTCCTTGTGATCATTATTTACCCTGGGGCTCTCTGTTGAAGTGCTAGCTCTATCCTAGTCAAATTTTAACACTAGGGCTCCTGCAGGAACTAAAGGAGCTCAGCAGCTCACAGAGTCTCTACATGTGTGTGACCTACGAGGTGATGCTGTAGGACTGTATGACCCACGCATCCTTGAACAGTCAGCAGCATGCCAGGGAAAAAGACATACTGTTATAATTTGTACTAGAGTAAAGACTTTTCCCTGCATGGAAGTGCAGAACACCAGCAGAAACAATAAGGGAGTGAGAACATGATACCTGCTTGATTAGGTTGTTCAGAGGTAAAAATGCAAATAGACAGCAATCAGCCACAGATACTGGGCTTTCTGAAAATGAAAGGCAGCCCAGAGTGAAATCTATTTATAGTTCTCCAGGTTGAATTACAGGAGGTTTAAATTCATTATACATCTACAAAGACTGGTGGAATATGGAGTTTCAAAACACCCAAAATAATTCATGAGAAGAGAGATGGTCAATGACCTAGACTAAAAGCTAAGTTCAAAATAAAATGGACTAAAAGCCAGATCCCACAGTGCTGAACTCTCAGCTGCCTTCTCCTGCTGAGATTCCAGATCCCTCAGGCAACCTAAAAGGTTGCCTGCACAGGTGATCTTGTCTGTCCTCCTCACGCAGGGCAACACCATGCAAAGTTTTGCTCAGCTATTTCCAGAATTTGAAGCAGCCTTGTGGAAGAGGGCAAACTGGCATGAGGTGCAGCGTATCTGCACTGCAGCGGGTAAACAACGGATCCAGATCCAACACAGTATAACAGAGACTCAGATGGCCATGGAGTGCCCTGTGCAATAATTGCATGCAGGCTGGATGACACACAGCGCCATTTCCCCAGCTGACAGTGCATCCAGCCTGGTCTCTGATGGCACCACAAAACCATGTGTCACACAGGCATTCTCATATGCGACGTGGGCTCAGAAATAGCCAGCATGCTGGGCAGGAAGCTGCCTAGAGCTAATTGACGCATGCAGCTAATGACAACAATAAGTCTTAGGCCCTGTCCCTCAGGCAGAAGCCACCATCAGAGCTCTCTCTTGAAGACTGATATCCGTATTCTTTCTTTCTTCCCAAGGCCTAAGCAGGATTTCAGTTCTTGATGCCAATTCCACTGCTGAGGTAATTATAGTTCCTTATTATTCTCCTCACTCGTTACACAAAGACAAAACCAGGAAGCTGTAGGCTAGGTGGGGAAAGGATGCTAAGTACTCCCTATGTTGAAGATATGCCAGTACATATAATAGTGCAAGATAGGTACAGGAACTGGGAATGAGGGGCTGATGTGAGGTATTTGAGATTTGAGATTCCACCTAGAGTACTGTGCTCAGCTCTGCGGCCCCCAACACAAAAAGGACATGGATCTGTTGGAGCAAGTCCAGAGGAGGGCCATGAAGATATTAGGGTGTTGAAGTACCTCTCCTATGAGGACAGACTAAGAGAGTTAGGGCTGTTCATCCTGGAGAAGAGAAGGCTCTGGGGAGACCTTACAGCAGCCTTCCAGTACCTGAAGGGGGGTACAGAAAGGAAGGGAAGGAATTCTTTATCAGGGAGTGTAGTGATAGGATGAAAGGTAACAGTTTCAAACTGAGAAAGGGTAGATTTAGATTAGGTATTAGGACAAAATTGTTTTCTGTGATGGTGGTGAGGCACTGGAACAGGTTGCCTGGAGAAGTTGTGGATGGTCCCTCCCTGGAAGTGTTCAAGGCCAGGCTGGATGGGCCTTTGAGTAACCTGCTCTGGTGAGAGGTGTCCTTGCCCATGACCGGGGTTGGAACCAGATGATCTTTAAGGTCCATTCCAACACAAACCACTCTGTGGTTCTATCTATGTAGGTACAGGAACTGGGAATGAGGGGCTGATGTGAGGTATTTGAGATTTGAGATTCCACCTAGAGTACTGTGCTCAGCTCTGCGGCCCCCAACACAAAAAGGACATGGATCTGTTGGAGCAAGTCCAGAGGAGGGCCATGAAGATATTAGGGTGTTGAAGTACCTCTCCTATGAGGACAGACTAAGAGAGTTAGGGCTGTTCATCCTGGAGAAGAGAAGGCTCTGGGGAGACCTTACAGCAGCCTTCCAGTACCTGAAGGGGGGTACAGAAAGGAAGGGAAGGAATTCTTTATCAGGGAGTGTAGTGATAGGATGAAAGGTAACAGTTTCAAACTGAGAAAGGGTAGATTTAGATTAGGTATTAGGACAAAATTGTTTTCTGTGATGGTGGTGAGGCACTGGAACAGGTTGCCTGGAGAAGTTGTGGATGGTCCCTCCCTGGAAGTGTTCAAGGCCAGGCTGGATGGGCCTTTGAGTAACCTGCTCTGGTGAGAGGTGTCCTTGCCCATGACCGGGGTTGGAACCAGATGATCTTTAAGGTCCATTCCAACACAAACCACTCTGTGGTTCTATCTATGACTCTATGATTTACAGAGCAAACTTGAAGATATTAGGAACTCTGTAGCTTAAGGAAATGATATTCACGCATGAGAAGAGGAGCCTGGGTTCCAACATGGTTTAACCCAATAACCCCAGAAGAAGAACCAGAGCGTAGTTTTTGCCATCCCGAGTGAGTCTCTGAACCAGTAGAGTCTAGCATTATACACAGTCTATTGCATCATCTCTGAACTTGTTCAGTGCGCACTGGCACAGCATCAGTGGCACCTCTATCCTTGCCCTAGAGCAGTCCTGAGCCTGAAGGTTAGCGACAAAGTGGAACTAAGCAGTGATCAGTCAAGCACTTGGCAGATGACCACACTAACCACAAGTAAAGATTGTACACTAAGAGAAAGAGGATATGGGGCATCTCAGCGCTATTCTGGAGGAGGACACAGCTGGAGCTCCCCAGGGAGCCTGATCTGGCTGCCCACGGCCTCTGAAGGCGGGTCAGGCTGGCACACAAGCAGCCTTTCAGAGGGAAAATCTCCACTGGATTCTACCTCAGGTTGGGGATGGGCTGCTCAGCTCTTTCAAAATGAGGGGAAATTGATAGGGACTAGTCTTTAGACACTTTAAGAGTCAAATGAATAAAATGATTAAATAAAGTAAGAATAGAGTAAAAGGAGAAATTCTGTGAGTAGCACATCCAAGAGGTGGTTTCTGTGTTGGTTTATAACACTCTCTGACAGAATATGAGTTCTGACTGGAGATTTATGAGACTGCAGCTGGGATTTGTTGTTCCCTCCTCTCTCTCTCGCAGAGTCTTCAGTGTCTAATAAGGATTAAGCTCATGCTCCAGGCTTTCTTATAGTGGGCACCCTAATTAAAGTCTTACTCCTCTACACAACTGTTTATTTTCACCAGCCTTTGGAATTTAATATATTTAAGACTGTCATTTCACCTTCAAATCTGGTTAAAACTAAATAATGAATTCAAAACGTATTTGAAGAGAATCTGTTGGTAAAACAAAGGTATACTGGATGATCACATCAGTCTTACTCCCTTAACAAGCTGGGCAAAAATCCGCAGTATGCATGAAGCTTAGCTACTACCAGAGTTAGGTCACAGCAAAAGGCAGTTTTCAAAGTTATGTTTTGGAATCAGATGCTCGAGTTTGATTAAGTCACACCAGAAGATCTATCTCTGGGAGATTTTTCTTCATTAAAAACAAAACAAAACAAACTAACAAGCACTCCAGAGAAAGGGCTCATTTGTTTTCTTACTATGTTGAATAAAAATCCTATTCTTCTGACCCACATGACCCTGCATAATGTTAGCCCTACTAATTGTAAACAAAAGTCACACTGTCAAAATAAAAGGGAGATGAATTAGCAACAATAGAGTTCATTAAAGCTTGTTAATCTTTGAGAGGATGGGTGCTATGTAATTTGGAAGAACAGCTAAGAGCTATGCAGATAAAATATTTCAAGGGAATATGTTTCACTTAAAATGACAAAATTTTATTAAAGTGAACAGTTAAATCAACTGTCAAAAACACAGTTACAGCTTTCTTTTTTTTTTTCTTTCTTTAGATTTTAAATACAGTGGTCTTCTTTTACTGGCTTTCCCATCCTTCTGACCTACTGTGTTCTGCTCTGGTTTCAGCTGCATGCTCCCCTAGCCTGGTTCTCATTGCTCTGAACGAAACTATGTATTTTCCTCTCTTCCTCCTCTGTATCCCACTCCATGTATTTAGCTACCAGGTCATCCTCCTATCAACATCCGCTGCAGCTTTCCTTTTACTCACTGATCCCTACTTTCCTTTCCTAGCAAAGCTGATACTCAGTTCAACAGCCAACTGCAAACCTACTGGTTACAAGTGACTCTCTCCTGTCTGTAAGCCAGGCATCCAGGGATCTGCAGTCTTCTGCTTTAGTGCCTGAGAGATCCTTCTACATCAGATGTCTCAGCCTCCCCTTCTGGACTCTCTATTTTTAGTCTCTGCCCCATAGCCCTCGTCTCCTCCTCTGCAACTTCACAGTCATAATATTTTATCAACTATCAGTTCTCATTCCCTTTGCTATTTGAGAAGCCTGAACTTCTGCTAACTGGTTGTGGGTTTTTTTTTTGTGGTTTGAGTATCTTTTCTCTTCTGCTGGGTGCAGTAGTCTGGTGGTTACAGTTCAGGTCCCCTCAGCCAGCACAGTGCTCTGTTCCCTGGACAACCTCTGCTATCGCTACAGTGCCAGGGCTCATCTATCAGCCCCCTATGTAAGGAAACCTGGGAAGTGTAAGCTTAACACCGCAACGTCTGCACCCACAGCATACACTTGCCAAGAGGATTTTGCTTGTCTCCCTTTGCATTATTGCATGCTATCTCATCTCTCAGTTTAATGCTGCTCCTTCTGGTACTGCCTATCTCAGCTAGACAGTCAGCTCCTTGAATCATAAGCTTTTATGTATAAGCTATCTAAACAGCACATATACACTCAAGGTGTCTCTTCCTTCAAGCACAAGCATATATATTACTCTCACAGTCAAAACAGGTGCTTTCCAGGAAGGAGAGACAGGACTAAATAGCAGCATACGGTGATTTTCCCACCGTATCATTACTTCTGAGTGCTCACAGTCATACTCCTGAGGTCTGGTTTGTAACCAGAGAGTTAGTGCTTACACACACACTCCTGCATTTGTCTCAGTATACACACAGAGGCCTGTCAGTGACTTTTGCCCTGAGGTTCTCCCCACCTTGACCAGGTCCTAGGACCATATTTCAGCCCACCTGGGATCATCAGACCCTGTATTAGCTAGGTCACAGCAGGGCTGGTCTCCAGCTCCTACACCTGCCTGGCCATGGGACCCGTAAGCCTGGCCTGTGCCTCAGGCTGGCTTTGGTCCTTCCCCATGGCACTGTGCAGCCATCCTGGGGATGTGCCTGAGCACAGATCCTGTCCCCACCTACAGGCTGATGTCCTGGCCCCATCTCACCCTGTCCCCAGGAAGGTGCCTGATGGCCCTGGATAGGGTTGTCCTGGTGATCCCCAGATGCCTGGCTCCTGGCTGTGGTGGTGGGACAGGCCCTGGCTCTTCCATGGAGAGCCCTGGGAACCCACCCAGAGGGCCCTGACAGTTGTGCCCCATGATCTGGCATTTTCTGCAAGCTTTCACAGGGAAAATATTGGGAATGTTTGGATCTCTGCTGCAAGTGCTGCATGTGGGTCACCTCTGTTCCTGTGCCCACACTGAAATTACTAGAATCTGCTGGATTTTCATATAATACACAGTATTTTAGTATTTATATTTGTGGAGGGTTTTTTGTAGAGGACTGGTGTAAAAAATAATAAAACCTTCACCACGCAACTTTTAGCATCTCGTATTTGCCTCCAAGTCAGGCTCACCACGTTGCCTCCTGGTCAAGACTGCACCGGACTGATGCTCAGGTCCTCCCTGAAATACTCCAGAATCCAGAACTCCAGAACCCAGAAATACTGTACAACACCTCCCATGTTTGGCTAGATGTGGAATACTGATTTTCTTGACTCAAATAATAATCATGGAGAAATTATATTATAAGCAGTATGTTGTGAAACTGCAATTCTATTAAAAACCTCTGTTCCCACAGCTGTCACTGAATGAATTTTCTGTCGGTTTTACTGGAGTCACCTATTACAAAGCACATCCAAGTCTACAGGCAGGATTTGAATTGTGCCCAGTTGACCAGTGGCAGCAAAAAGATTATCTCCACAAATAAACTGAATGTCAACTGTCCTCCTAGCATACAGTTTCTAGGAGAGGCACAAGCCTATTTTTTTTTCCCTCCAAAAAGAACAAGCTTTTTCTCTTGGCTGGGAGTAACCAGCTCCTACCTAAGTGCTGAGGTCCTCAGGGCTCCGAGCTGAGCATGAACCCATCCCTTTTGCATGCTGGTGGCATTGCTTCATTCCCTCTGCTGAAAAGACCTGCTTGTGTGGACTTCAACCTCAGCCCATGCTGGCATGGGTCACATGTAGAGGAAGGCCCGGGCCAGCATTTCTTCAAGCTGGGTGCTATGGTGGGATTTCCATAAAGCTGTGCTGGAAATGAATGGTGGATATAGTGGATCCCTTCGGCACAGTTTTAACTCCTGCTTCCAACACGATGATCTGAACTAGCTCAGAATTTCCTGAGCAAAAAGATAACATTTGTTAAAAACTCATCTTCACTTAGGACACCCCAGAACAACCTCAGTGCCTTGAAAGCACTCTGAGGACCTGGGACCGGCACTGCTCTGCTGTGGTATCTGCTGGCTGTGTTGAGTATGGGGGCAGCTGTGGGCACAGATGTCTGTGAAATTAGCTAGGATGGGGAAATAAGAGAGTCATGAAAAAGACAAAAGGAAAAGGACTACAGAATTTACAGAAAATATTTTGGTCATATATTTGTATGCTTGTATCCTGTCCCAGCCTCCTCTTACTTATTAGTAATAACTCTTCAGTAACAACTCCTGACTTCAGGAATAGGGAGTTATCTGATTATGTGCATATAAAATGTCTAGCACCCTGTATAAATAATTCATAAAGTTCCTAATGACATGACCATACTATTCACAATTTTCACAATTGTCATTTTCATCCTGCCCAAGTAGGCAGATAGAAGCCTCATCCATACTAAATGAAAAGTTCCACAAGAAAGAAAAGTATAAACAGAAACCAAAACAAGCAAAAGTATCCTTCTTTCTCACGTATCTGAACATATGACCCGTGGGCTCTAAGCACGTCTGTTTCAGGGGTCCTCAAAAGTTACCTGTTCAATTTCCAGGGGAGAAATAATGTGCCAGCTCAGGTAAAACCTTTAGTTCAGTGATATTTCTACTGTCAGCTTAGGCCATCTTCCAAATGAGGTGTGTATAATAGTAGTTACAGAGATTATTACTGCATGTTAATTGCGTAACTACAAGTGTATACAGTTGTTTAAATAACACTGCCATGAATGCAGCTCTGCTTGCCCCTATCACTATATTTTAATATAATTTCTTGTAGTATGAATTAATGAATTTCCAGGTGAATGGGTTACAATATTGTGATTAAATGTAATACATTGAAATGTCGCTGCTGACATCTGTGTGTTAGAAAGGAGTTACGGTGATTCTTTAGTCTTTGATTGTATAAAGGTTTCTGAAATGTATTTTTGCAACTGCGTATGTTATATTTTTGGAAACCTGGAAGAGGTTTCTTCCAGATAAAACTTATCATTAAAACATGTAAGTAATTAATGAGGAAGAAACTATGCCATCCTTTCAGAGCTGCTGAACTGTGACTTAGCATGAGTAAATTCTCTCTTTTGGGAATTAATACAGACTTTTTTTCATTTGTTTTCTTTTAAGTCATACCTTGGTGTATTAAAACGAATCCACTTTATAACGCCAGTTCAATTAAATGCTTGGGTACCATGTATCTGCACCACTGTCACATCTGTGAAGTTTTGTACAGGCTTATATTTCTCATGAGAGCACGGAGTTTATGATCAGTTCTAGCATACTTGAGAAAATGTGTTGAGAAGTTCATCATCAAGTCTGACAACAAATCTAAATTAACTCAGAGTTAAAATTTGAAGTATTGTCTATAAAACATAAAGAATTCTTTTAAACCATTATTTTTTTTAAAGTTTAATTTTGTCTGAAGCCTTGAAGTTTTCTCTGTACTACTGTTTCAAGAAAAGATTATCATTCAATCTACTTTCTGAAATATGTAAAAGAAACATACACATTCTGATTTTTTAATGTGTTTTTTTTTTCTTTCTGTCTGATCATAAGAACATAAGTGGCATTTTCCCTTTGGCTTTTTTTTGTTGTTTGTGTTTTACTTTGGTGTACATAAGCCACATCAAAACAAAAGCCCAAATCACTATTCCAGCCCAAGGATATAGACTGGAGACTAACAAAGAAATTATTCTGTTTTCAAAAGACTTATATTTCAAAGGATGATGTGCTATGTTGCAAGCACAGCTGATGGAGTGCATTCTCCTTAAGTATTGCATTCTAGTCTTAAAAGTCAAAAATGGTGCAACTTCTCTGCAAGATATTGATGAAAAACTCCACTAAATTGTTTGTGCCACCTTCAATTCCCTGAGCAGTGTCCCTTTAATATTTTTTTCTAATAGGAATCATAGACCCAGGCTGCAGCATACTAATGAGTCTAAGTCTACCAATTACATTTTGCTCTCCATTTCAGATTAAATGACTGTCTGTCTACACACTCCTGCAGCCTACCCCCCCGCCCTCCACACCACGGTGTTCTGATTTTCAAAAATAGAAATAATAACAATAATAATGTACTGTATCTTTCCAGTTAGCTACAACTCTATATGCTTTGTTAGGCTAATGATAAAGAAAATGCCTGAATCTCAATGTTATGGTAGCTGCTTCATGAGGATAATCAACTTGCCATGCATCCCTGATGTTTTTCACAGCAGAACAGAGATAGGGTTTAAGGAGTCAGAAACAGCAAAGTGCATATAGAAAAGAAAAATAAACCACAGATGAAACAGCAGAAGGAAGTTGACGGGTAAAAACAGTAGAACTGCTTGGAATTTTCCAGTTCATTCTTTTCCTCTGAAAAAGCCTTTTTTTGTCAATGAAGTGCCCCTTCCATTATTTTCCTTTTGTAGAAGGTCTCTTCCAGATTTCTGACATCCCTTTTCTCCACAGCCCTGGTCCAGAAGATAACTGAGATAGCTGTTCTCTGTACTCTATTCGCCCTAGCTGCCAGAGCAGCAGTGGTTTGGGGTGCTCAGCTCTCAGCAACATATGGGAAAGTTGTTTTCAGTCTCACCACTTGCCTGCCAGATGCAGGTGAACACCCAACCGTGCAGAACCATTACACATCCTTTATGTTCACACCTTGTATATCTGCAGTAACAAGGGGGTTGAACCAGACACGTGCCTTTCATGATCTCCCCCCCACTTCTGTATGTCTGGTCCTGATCTTGGCCATCGATGCTGTATTTAGTATTATATTAATTGTGCTAAAATTGTAACTACAACAACTTGGGACTTCCAAAATGGTAAGACAGGCTTTGCTGTCAATAGAAAAATGCCCTGTAGCCCAAGTTTCAGCCTCTTGAGCTTCACAACAGACAGGCAAGTAAGAGAAAGAGAGTGAGGCTGCAACTATGGACTACTTTTATGAGAGCCAGAGGTTGAGTTTATATAGAATAACTGTTGGAAATATTTGACGGAGGCTTGCATGAGAGGGTATATTACATCTAGGAGTATTGTTGGTAGGGTTAGGACAGGACTGTAAATAGGCAGGGAATAAGAGGGAAGCTAAGGCCTCTTGGCATGCTTGTCTTCACACGCACCACTGTCTTCACATACATTCAGTCCCTGATATGCAGGAAATGGAAATCATGCTTCCAAAAGATATTTCTCACAGTTCTTGCCCATAGGTAGTAGCTAAATTCATTTCTTTCATACTGGAAGGATGTTTTGTGCTGGGGGGATAAGTATTTAGTCCTATGGACCTGGAATTTTAGAGGATGAAGAGTAGTTTTGGGGGCTTTGGTGGACCTATTTTCATAGAGGATAGTATTATTACTGCCCTCTGAATCCTCCCAACACTCACCTTGTATGTGGCAGCAGGAAACTAGTTTGATGTTGATGGCTTCACCATTGGTCTGTGGATAGTTGAGGTCTCCTTGCTGAAGGAGACCTTGTGCAGCTGAGGACTAGGGGAACACACTGAGCAAAGAAATATCCCCATTGCTTGGTGACATCTCTATCTGCTACTGGGAGGACAAGGCTGGGGCCATTATGGAAACTTCTTGCCTCTAAGTGTTATGGCCTTACATTGCCTTTGTCTCAGCTGCAAAACCCTTTTCATTGTTACTTAATTATTTTCTTCCGAGTGCAACATACATATTCCTTCAGTTTTCCTCTGTCTCACCACAAGTGGACTCCTGCCACATGCCAAACTCTTTTGCTCTGCTTTCAAAATGAGAAGAAAACCACCTTTCTCCAGCCTGATAGCTCATGCGTGAAGAGAGGAAAATGAGATACTGACAATGGGCTGGCGTGATTCCTGAAGAGTGGATGCAGTAGCCCTCAAGCTGGCTGAAATTAATGAAGGAGGATGGCTGACCCGTACTGTAGAGCAATTCCTGGATTCCTTAACGATGACGAGGAAAGGTAGTAATCCTGCTACCTAACCCATGTATCTCTCACTTTGTCCTGAGTCTCTGAAACATTGAAAGACTGGATATTTCCCAGCTCCTTTCCAAGGCTGATAATATGTTCCCAAACCTCTTGCTGGTTATTGCATAACTGAGCAGAAAGACACAGGTACCCAATTTGATCCATATGTAACTTGCATATGGCTAGTGCATTTAGAGGATTACTGGGCCATCTTCTAAGTATGGATTTGCATGACAACTTGGATGATCTTCTCTGCAAAGACTCCAGAATGAGAGCAGAATTCACTCCACTGACGCTCAGAAGGGTGCATGATTATCCTACTGAATTAAGTGGAAAACTCCACATGTGGGAGACATAGGTAAGTTTTAGGGAAATTGCTGTTAGGTTACAAGTCACTAAACGAGTCCCACTGGTTTTGAATCAAGAAAATACACTGTAAGAGAACTAAGTAAGGTAACCTATACTGGGGTTTTTAATTTTGTCTGGTAGGCGTAACTGAAAAAGAATCCCACCACAAAGCTCAAAAACTACAGGTATTCTGTCTGTCCCTTTAGAGTTCACCAAACTGCTGTACTGGCACAGCTACAGCAGGCAGAAGAAAGACTTCACAGGGGAGGGAAAGGGATGGAGACTTGGTGGTCTGCATTGGGAGCTTTCTAGGGCAGATTGGTGGCTGCTGGAGGAAGACTGTTCCTTTGGGGAAGACCTTCTTTGACAGTTCTCCATCCACCCTGTTTATCGTCAACTCTTTCCAAGGTGCCCAATGCCAAATCAGGCATTTTGACAGCTGTGGAGAGGCAGGATCAGTAGACCTTCAAAACAAAGAGCAGAAGAAAAGGGATTATTCTTTTTAGAAGTGATCATGAGCAGGCAGGTGCCCATCTAACAGCCCTGACTGGGACTTCATCAAATAACACTTTTGAAGGAAAGAGACCTCAGGAACAAATCTGCTTTGATTACAAGTGCAAAGAGACATTGTAGCCAGTTGCAGTTTGTCTTTAACTTCAGTAGGACTAAGATTTCACATAATCAGTCTGTTTAATTGATATTTACCATATTCAGATACTTTTTACATTTAATTCCCTCAAAATCTACTACTGTCAACTTCCAGTCAGGAATGCGGCACTGGCTGCAATCTTCAACATGGTTAACTCTGCTGCAGAAACAATTTTACTCTCAGGTAAGCTCTTACTCAACTACTTCAATAATCTATCTGGAAGAAGAGATATTTTCCAATAAAGGTTAATTGACAGTCCAAGGGCCTGACTTGTACAAGAGGGTAAGAAATGTAAATATGACTAGGTTGGCCAAGCACCAAGTGTGAGTAGGAGGACACCTGAACCATCTGGAAGTACCAGAAACACTAAAACACTAAGAATGGAAACGAATTGATTAAAGACATATCACAGGTTAAACATTAGGATCATCTTTTCAGAAATGATACATTCACAGCTAAATATAAAACCAAGCTTTGATAATGAAACCTGCTATGTAGGAGAACAGTTTTTCACAGCAAGCCATAACGCCCTGTCTCCTGAGACCTTAAACCTAGATTCAGAAAGTGCCTTATAAGGCAGAGACAAAGCTGCCACAGCCTCCAGTATGGAGAAGATGACCCAATATATCTTTTTCTTCCACAATTTCTATAATTCTATGAGCTTTCATATTTTGAAGATAAAATTCATTTCTGTTCATTGAATGCTGCCACTGCCTGTTGCCTAGCGAAAGGAGAAACCTCTTCCCAAAAAGTTTCAGCTGCCTTTTATTGCACTCTTTCGTCACTGTCACATCATCGTCTTCAGGCTATCTGCACCAGAAAAAAAAATGTTTAGGAACTAAGATTAATAACAAGTTTATTGGAAGGGGTGAAAATGCAATAGGATGCATGATTTTTAGCCTCTAGCTGTTAATGCAGCGTCTTACATACGTTGGCACTCTTTGTTTCTGGAAAACAGGAAAGCTGTTTCTGCTGATACTGGAAATGCAGTACGTTCACAACAATCTGCTCTGAGAAGACGAGTAATTGTTGACCGGTTGCTATTAATAAACAAAGAAACTCTGGCTTGGAGTATATGGGTGCTTTCTGAGAAGGACATTTTTTCCAGTTTATCTATCCTAACATACTTTTTTTAGCCCTCTAGAAATGCAGTGTTATTTTAAAAATGAAGTAGAGTTGAAATGGAGTAGAACAGTTAAAGAAACAGTAGGAATGGAAATGAAATCTTGATTAAAACAGGAATGACTGAAGCAAGTTATACTTAAAAAGCTTACTATGGAAGCAAATTGACTTACTGTGAACTACATTCTCAGGGAGAAATCAGAATTTCAGCTGGATTCAGTAGGGCCAGAAAGGTGACACGAAGGAAAGATGGACAAAGAACTGTGAATAAATTCCTTGAATATTTTCTTCTGCCCCTTCTTCCCTGCTAGAAAACAACAAATCTTCATTCAACCTATTTATTCATTCTTGTGTATTGCGTGCTAAGCAGTTAGTCTACATTTCATGGAGTGAAATTTGTTCCATTGAGAAATAATTGCTCAGCTAGGGGTGAGGAAGAAGAATGTTTTATTACGCATCATGGAAAAGCAGATGTGTTCGGGTCATTAAACCATTCTTTTCTCTCTGGATAAAATCAGATCAGAGGGCACTGGAGACATGACAGCAGCAGGAGCAGAGATAGATGGACATATACACAGATAAGATGGATAGACAGATATGACAGATGCTGATAACAGGGTTTTAATATATGGGGTAGAAGAGATTACAAAACCTGCAATCTTCCTCTGGCCAGATGTGGAAACTATTTTCTGGAATGTTACATTTGGTGTTCAGAATTCTATAAAACCATTAAAGTGATCTGATGTATATGATTTATAATAACTATAAAGAAGCTACCAGCCTATAAATGGAAAAATGGAAAGGCTCTGAGGAGCAGAAAATCATGGGACAACAGAAATAATTTGAAAAATAGTATCCTCAAGTAATATAGACACTTTCTCACAGCTATCTCCAGAGAAGAAACTTCTTACTGAAATACACAACAATCTTGTATGTAGTCCCTGTAACTGATTACATCATCTGCTATATTTAGAATACCTCCAGTGTAACCATGGAAACTGCTTTTGCTTAAATTCACATTATTCCATTCAACGTTAGTTCACACTATAGATATACTTTCAGAACCTCACAAAACAATTAATGTATCACTGTTATTATATGCCCGAATATATAGCAACCTGGTTTTTACCTTTTCTTGAAGTATGCATTATGTATACTCGGAGATGTCAGATTTCTGACAAAGCCTACAGAAAAGCCAGATGCATGGCAATGCAATGAGCGTAGAAGACTACAGGAGAATTCAGAGTATATCCTCTGCACTTTGTTTTTAGCCCAACTACCTAAGGAAAGGGCTTATTCTGTCACACTGCATTGCACACATCTGTGTGTCTGTCTTTCCCATGCAACTTTTGAACCCAGTTTTAAGCAAATTTGACAAAGAGAAGGGTTTTCTAATCTCCCACAAGGTTTGCAGAGATAAACAGCTGTCCAGAAGGAAGTCTTACCAGTGATTCAACAGAAGACTAGTAAGGGTAATCCTTACTAGTCCTAGGAGGAGAATCCGCAAAAAAGATGCCACATGATTTCTGCAAGTCATGGGACTACTTGTAATAATGACAATAATTTTAGAAACCACATTAAAACTATACTTATACATTGCATCACAAAAGTGCAAAGATACTTTATTTCGTTTCTTTATAAGGACGCAGGTTTGCAGAAATTATTAGGAAATGACAAACAAGTATCAGAACTTCAAAAAGCCCACCAGAAATTCTAGAGAGGAATTCAGAAAAACACAAGCAGAATTCCCAGGTGCAGCCTTCCAAACTGGAGGTAATGAGCTATGAACATTTTTATACAAGATTGTTTTAAATTTCTGCAAGTGATTATCTGAGATTAAAAGGTAAAGTTAGTACTAGGAAACAAAATAGTACAAGCTAAATACAGATGCACAGTTTTCATGGTGCAGGAATGTTACCATGAGGTCCCAGGTTCATCTGCACTCTTCAGCATATTTAGAACTGAGCTATAAGTGGGAATGAGGTGACCACATTTGCAGACTATAGTTGATTGTGAATAATTGCAGAAGGATCGACTGATATTATGTGGCTGAGTGATAAAATGGGAAAAGATATTCTATGGTAACAAATATGAAATAGAGTGTGTGTGTAAAATAATCCAAAATATGCGTAGAATCATAGAACCATAGAATCATAGAACAGTTTCAGTTGGAAGAGACCTTCAAGATCATAGAGTCCAACCTTTGTTCCAGCCCTGTCAACACCACTAAACCACGTCCTTCGGCACAACATCCTCTTCTCTTAAACACCTCCAGGGATGGCGACTCAACCACCTCCCTGGGCAGGCCACTCCAACACTGGACAACCCTTTCAGTAAAGAAATTCTTCCTAATAGCCAACCTTCAACAGTTCTTGCAGCTAAGCATATTGGACACTGTATCCCATGGGCTTGACCACACCTGCAAAATCTAGATTATAGTCTTTGACAGGACAGCATTATGAGAGGTACTGAAAAAGTTGACTCATTTTTCTTCCTTCTGGCCAATAACCTCAGAGAACTCCTTTCTACTGCAAATCTAAACTGGAACTAAGGCAACGAAGTATTTCATATCTGTAAGATTTATGCTGGTGTAATTTAAACCACAAATTTCTACTGCTTTCATTAGCTCTTTGTTTCAACTGGAAATTAGGCTGGAGGGGATCATGTACAGGGATGAGCTCGAAGTTAGCAATCATTACTCAGAAAGAGATACCAGATTTGTAGGCGCCTCAGTACAACGATGTGTAAAAAAGGCAAATGGAATATTTAGAGTTATTGGAAAAGTTATCAGAGGAAAACAGAAAAGACCTTATGTCACTCATGAATTCAGGGTGTGCACACATTTTAATGACTGTGTGTGATTTTAGTCACCTCAGAAGCGATGTGAGAGAACTGACTAACATGAGGAGGAAGAAGAAAACAGAGAGCCAGGCTATGGCATCCTTTCAAGAAGAGAAGAATAGATAAGAATTCCTCAGCCTGGAAGAGAGGCAGCTGTGGGGTGGTAAGATTAAAGCCTACAGACACACGAATTATATGGAGAAGATGAAGGAGGAGTGACCTCCTTCAAGCTGGGGAGAGGATGAAACAGGAAGAAGGGAAGTGGCCTTGACCCCAGCTTCCACTTCATGTGAGAATCCTGCCAGTGGCGCCTCTTTTACATCTGTCCCAAGTCCTATAGCCAGTCTTTGAGTAGTGCAAGCCAAGAATGCACTGCTGCATAAAGCGACTGCAGGACAGCAGAGGAATCAGTATAAAAGCAAGGAAGAGAGGTTTCTAGTACCTACATATCTAAACAAGCAAAACACTCACCACAGATGTTGCTTTTAATCCATTAAAGCTTCATGGGTAGCGTATTGTTACTAGCAGTATCTCAGCTCTGCAGGAGCATCATGGCAAGGCCAGTTGGATACTTCAACTGACTGGCACAGCACTTGCTTTGAAAAGACTTAAATTTTTCAGCATTTTCAGCCTTTTCCTCTGAAACAGCAGTCAAAACTTCCTGTTGACTATACCTACATGATTACCTGGTTGTGGCATGGGACCAGATCTGTAGAACAGAATGGATGGTGCTGAATATCTAACATCATCACTACATGGTTTGGGGAAATGAAGGTGCCTCAGCTTAGCTTTAGTCAAGTACTGTGGTCTGAAGGCTACAGACCTCCTGCTGCCCTCTCTCTGCTCCCAGAAGAGCAGTCAGCCCTACCAGCCCTGCTCCAGGGCTGTCTTGGCACCTCTCTTTGTGGAGCCAGATTGTAAACTAGGTTTTTGAAATGATCTAAATTAAAAATAACTAAGCAGAAAAATCTACACAAAATACTGTTCTGCTGCAAATGATGGCCCACAGCTTGCCAGCTGTTGTGGATTTTGTCCGTATGACTTCTGAGGGAAAAGAGTCAAATGGATTTTTGATGCAGCGGCTGAGGAAAGGAGGACAAAATTAAATGATAGTGACAGTCAGTTACTCAAGCATTAGGATGTTCCCAAAGTGATCATAAAATACACCTTAAAGTCAGTCCTGCAGTGCTGAGTGTTGGGGTCCACTTGCATAACATGTATCAGGGAATGAGCCCTTTCTGCAGATAGGAAGTCTGCAAACCCTTAATGGTGGCAGATCACCAGTTACATTCTGCAAAATCTTCTATTAAATACACATGCAATCCATGAGTATTTCACATTGAAATAAAATTATCACTCACACGTAGTAGATTTATTTGCAAATGAAATGACTTTGTCAATTTCTATGTTTTCAACAAACTTTTCCTAAGGCACCAGTCCCTGTTGAATCTTAGGAGACTTAAAGATCCTGGATTGAAAAATGTAACCTTCAAAAGTATTTTGCAAACATTTCATGGTATGTCCACTTGTACCAGTGGAATTCTTTAACACAAAAATAAGATTGTTACCAACATCCAGAAACTAATTAGGAGGGCAAAGTACATTTCAAACTGCAAATACTCCTTTTTATACTCCCAGAGCATTACAAATTGAATGACAACTTGATTTTTCAACCTCCACCTCCTTCTGCACTGTTAAAAATGTGACTGGAAAATAATATATCACCAGCCTGAAACGTTATTTTACAAACACAAGTTTTAGCCTAAGGCAATAGTTTCGAAGAGTCAAGTGGGAAATCCTGAAAATAGGGGCTGGAATGTCCTCTTGAAGTGGAGAGGCATCCTGCACTAATGCATTGTCTGCATGTTGATGTTTTGTAGCATCTTATTCCTTCTAATGGCCCGGAGATGATTTCAGATCTACATTAATTTGCTAAGCAAAGTCATTAGACACCTCCAAGTCATTTGCATCTCACTTAAATCTTTTAGTGTAATGTAGGCAGTTCCATAGTTCCACATAATATGAACCAGCTGAATGGATTCCAATTTATCAAGAAACTATAAATTGCAAAATACCAAGCTGAAATGGCAGTGACAAACCCAGTGATCACTGTCCCATGCATTTTATATTGTTATTTAAGGCCTCCTGGGAGATCAATGCCGTATAACCTATTTCTCAGGATTCCTGTCAGCTATAAGAACTCTTTGCAACTGCTTTCACTAATATATTATGACTTGTTTATGATACTAAAGAATAAGTGATGGGATCAACATGGTCATGGTGGAATGGGAAATGATGTGGAAATTGTCTGGGAAAGGTAATATTTTTTTCCCTGTCTTTATACGCATATATTAAGGGACAGTGTTACTACTAGCCTATCCCACAGATATCCCATTTAGGTCCCTCAGACTTTGTGTTTGAATACACAAGTTCCCTCTTTGTGAAAAATATAGTATCTAGGATACTAATTGACTCCCAAAACAATAATCACAGAGTTCAGACTCTAGATTTAACTTTAAAATTAAATTTAGAAGTTACCAAAAAAATCTGTCAGCAAAACTTTAGATTCTTCACAGATTATGTGGCTGCCAGGCAAGCAATACCCCACGCGACAGCAGTTGATATAACAGCTCATTTCTACCTCCACTCTGTCCCTGTCTGCTCCCGCTGGTGCATACGGCTTCGAGGAACCAGGGGACTGAATCCCTCCAGTCGAGATTTCCTGCTCCAGCTGCTGCAGATGAGACGGATCCAACAAGATCTTTCGGGGAAGAAACACACCAAGTTCCCACTGAGCAGGAAATGTGTAATTATACCTCGGTTACTTTCCCACTTCCTCAACCAGCATTTCTCAGTGAATAAGCCAAGCCGCACCAGCAAGACACTGGAAAGTGCAAGCAAAAGGCAAAGTCAGTTGCCCTCCCTCCCTTCTGTGGGGGCAGCTGCTGATAAGGAGGCTTGGAGAGCAGTTGTGGCTAACAGTGTCAGGGAGGGCAGCTTTAGAACCAGCGCTGGCAAAATTTCATACCACTTGTTTCTGATCCTTCCTGAAGTCACATCCTTCCTGATGTGATCCTGCTGGAAAGCTGTTTCCTGAGTGGGGTTCAGTAACTAAAATAGCAGGTGGGACCCAGAAGGCAGCGGTCAGTCACTGTTCCCCACGTATCCCAGTAAGCCATTCCATTGCTATATGAACTAAATGGATTTCTGATCTTTCATTTAACACCTACGTATCTTAAATGAATGATAAGATGTTGGTGGACTTTAGACTGGCTATTGGGAAAAAATTCTTTATGGACGGATATCAGGAAAAATTTCTTTACTGCAAGAGTGGTGAAGCATCGGAACAGGCTGCCCAGGGAAGTGGTGGAGTCACTATCCCTGGATGTGTTCAAAAACATGTAGACGTGGCACTTGGGGACATGGTTTAGCGGTCACGGTGGTGTTGTGTTGATGGTTGGACTTGATGATCTTAGAGGTCTTTTCCAGCCTTTATGATTCTGTGATTCTGTGATTCTGTGAAGTCAAGCTCCCGTATTCTGACTCCCACTCCCACGTCATATGTGTTCCTACCCTCATGTGCAACCTGCAATGTTGTCAGTACTTCGGGAGTACGTCTTTCACTCTGACAGCAAAGGGAATCATGCCCCTCAGGAGGCTGTCGTGTGCAAGCTGTTTTCAATGTTATATCACAGATTTCCCAAAAGGCTCATGCTACCAGAGCAATTACTCCCATTTTACAGAGGACATAACTGCAGCTTAGAGCTTACCAGTTTTCTTAGAGTTTTCTCATGTGAATTATATTTTTAGCTCAGGAATACGTTTAAGTATGTACTTAAGTCCATTTACATTGCTTTCAAGGTCTACACTATTAAAGACTTATTTTAAAGCCCATTTTAAATCCTCTTGATTAAAGTCTATATCTATTTGGCTTTCTGAGTGAGAAAACTTCACCAAATGGGAGTCTTATGTGTAACATGGATGACTAAAAAGTAAAATGCTGTTCACTGCAGGCACCCGAGAGAGCAAAGAAATATATCAAGGGCTTTCGTACTTGGTGTCAGGCATGATCAGATTAATTTTGGCTCTGCCCTCTGAGCGGAGAAAGTACCAGCAGACTGAAACTGTAACACATAAAATAAGGGAAATAAACACAATGATCTCATCTGATAATGAGAATGCAATGTGTTTTCTGTTGCCTTCCTTTTCCACTCCAACGAAAAGTCTGTTTGTTTTTCAAAAAGCATTAAAGAATAATAAAACCTGTTTTCGAATAATGTAAAGTTTCGTTCCCTGTTATTTGCAATGCCTTATCATATCCTGCATCATTCCTACAAGGTAGTGAGTTTTGCAATCAATATGGTCCTAACTGTGCTTCTGTGACAAGGTGCTTTAATAGATTATGCTCTACCATCATTTCCCATGCAACTCATTTGCCTCCTCTTTCTTTCCTCCCTGCACGATGATTTGCGGGATGCAGCCAGAATGAGATATTTGTGAAGCCTTCACCTTATTTCGTACACACAGATATACAGTTCTCACAAAGCAAAGTATTGTACAGTGCATTGAAATAAAAAGCATAATGAGAAGAGTTAAATTGTAGGATGTATTGCAGTTGTTAAATAGAAACTATTAAAGCCTTTCTCTTTTCCGTCACAAGACATGGTATGTATCTTCACAATATTGTAATTCAAATAAGTATTGAATTATAGTAGTTAGCTTTGAGTTCTCATTCTTAGTCTAGTTGTCTGTGTCACACTTTTATAATGCTACATGAAAGGAAACTGTTGCTTTGACCTAATGGAGATAGACTAGATTTTTGAGCCTTTGCCCAACATAAAGATTATGTCTTGCTCACAGCACTTCATCATAGACATATGCACACTCAGATGTGCATATACACATTGCCTAACTCAAGCTCTAAACGGAAGTGCCCTGCCTACCGCTAAAACATGACCTTTTGAGGGTTAAATCTTGCATCTATTTAATGGCATGCAGCCATGCACACTAATTTTAAGAAGTTGGGGGCTTGGCTACAGGGGAAGCTGCAAGCAGCAAACTGATCACAAACCGAGATTTGGCAAAGTGATCAGGATTAATAGCCAGAGACTTAAAGACAAAGCTGCCTGCAGTCCACAAAGCTGGGGAGACCCTCAGCTTCATAGCCCAGTTAAACTCGAGTGTTTCCAGCAACACAGTCTCAGCTGCAGTTCGGCCTTAGTACTGGCTTAGCCTGGACCTATCAAAAGCTCATTGCTGTTTTCTGCAGTGTGGAGATATTTCTTCTACACTCTTATACAGCACAGGCCAACAACAGTGCTCAGGGTACCTGAGCCAGCTCTGGCTGGGTTGGCTTGAGCACAAGAAACAGCTTAGATGAGCTATAGGTTGTTCCCCTCCTGCCTTGCTAAAAAGCACATAGTACTGATATAGGCTTCCTGCCTAAGCAACAGTTTACTTTCTTCTTGCTTAGAATATCAATTCATGTAGGATCAAAGTACTTTCTGACATGGCTGAAAACTAATCAGCTTATAATTTGCACAGGGCACCAGGCTAGTATTGTACATCATTAATAAATACGACAAAAATCAGACAACTCTGCTTGCTGATCATTCATATTACATAGGAAATTGACTGAGAATGTCATTAAAAAAAGTCTGTATTCACTTAGAATTGGGAGCACTATTTCCCATTTTTCTTTTTAGGGGTTGTCCAAGTTTTTAAACATAGAGCAGAACAGCTGCTTTGATTTTGCAAAATGTCAGCTGTTCCTAAGTGTTTTTTTCTAGATCATGAAGATTATTGACAGGTTTTCTCATTTACAACTCTAGGAAAGATCCGCAAATCATTTTTTGGGGTATGTTTTTAAGTCAATAAATATCAGGCTATAAGCAGAGGAAACAGGATGCAAAGTGAAACAGCTGAAGAGTCATTAAGTGAATTGCTTCTTTGCAAAGATCTGCTAAATTAGACTAAAATTTTTAAGACACTGGAGATCACTCAAAAAACCTTTGAAACAGCTCCGCAGTCCTTCAACAGCTAAAATATTTTGCAAACCATGGTCTGAAGACTTCATCTTTTGTCTCAAACCATAGGTATGAGTGGTTTCAAAATATTTTAGGAGGGGGCGAAAGGCCCTCCTAGCAGTGCTGTGAGTTTTCTGATGAAAGCAGTTAATAAAACAAAATGAAGAGAAAATGTAGGATGTTGTTAAAGTGCAACCCAAGGGTTACTGTTTTCTGCAACCACTATGTGATGCCACCTGCCTTCTACCTTTGTCCTGTGGTCCCACCATGGTGGTCGCTTATGAGCTGGTCTTGGAGGGAATCTCTCCTGCTTTTCATTAAGCCTTTTGCCTCCCTGACACCAGCTGTGCTGCCAAGTCCTATGCCAAACTATTTGTTTCCTCTGAAAAATCGTTTTCCCTTCGGCTGCTGGCCAGGCCCACGTTGCTTTCTGTGGTACTTGGAGCATTGTGGAGCATCTCTTCTGGCCAACTTGGTCAAAGGCAGCCACTGTTTGACACATTTATCTGTTTCACTGCAGATGCAGGGATGTGTTTCATAGTCAAAGTGAAATTTGGCATGTTCAGTGACCATGTCTGGCTGGTCTTTCTCATTAAATTAGCAAATAGCAAGGGAAAAATAACTCAGAGTTTCTAAAGGCAAATATCACACATAATATATTTTTAAATGTTCCAGCTTAGAAAGATCAATTAACGAAAAGAATAGACTAAAATAATCTCTAAGTGCAAGCATCATGGGAAGGACTCAATGCTTAATAATTTCAGGCCATAACCAATAATAATTGAAAATAATACTTGTCTCAAACATAATACTGAAGGATAATACCACCATTTTAGCTGGAAAAAAATAGAAGAAAAAAAGAATTTGGTCTGTTTTGATATTTAGGATGCAGCCTTGGACTTTGTTAAGATAAAGTTGAAGAAGGAATGAATTATTCATATAAATGTTGCCATAGTAACAAGCCAGCAAATAAAATAATGAAAACAGCCCCTCATTTTTAAGGGGGAAACTACAAATTTCAGCCTGTTGGCTCTGAAAGTTCAACACTTTGTACACTGTGAGGCAACTCTAACTCATGCCTACACCTGCAACATATCATATCTGCATGATCTGTTTCCCCCAATATAAATTTTAGCATACAGAGGAGTACAGGAGCAATTTCCTCAGTGAGCATCAAGTCGCACGAGATGAGTATTTGACCATCATGCAGAACCTACTTCTGCAATGAGGGGAGATATGTTTTGTTCTTTTTTTATTTCTAAAAATCTATATAGCTCCACTTGAAATGCTTTACCCAAAAAAAATTGAGGCCAAAACCCAGAGCACACCAAATCAGGAAATTTCAATGTAAAAATGATAGTGAGAAGGTATTCATATGACACATTCTTTCGGAAATGGATGTGAATACATAGGTGGCATTTCCAAATCAATAAAGTAGGGAGTTTGTACTGCCTAGCAGAAACCAGAGCCCTGTGTTTGAACCCTGAGTTCCCATTTAGCATTATGAGGAAAATTCAGCACCTAAAACTGCTACAGCTGGCACAGCAAATCTGGGTTGCCTGAAAAAAGGCAGTGGACAAGAGAGAGCATTCCAAGCCTGCAGCATAGGGGACAGTGAGATATCAAGAGAGTGATCCCTGGGACAAGCGTCTGCTCCAGACACCCAGCCAGGGAGCACTGTGGGGTGAGGCAGCGATGTGCTCACCCTGGCTGTGAGCAACGTACATCACTGGGGGTGTTAATCAACCAGAGCCACAGTGGTGCCCAGGACACTCGCCTGGGAATGCTTCTTGCAGCTGTGGGTGCCTGCACTCGTACAAAAGCATTTGCTACTCGATGTTTAGTGTTTAAAATGGGGTTACTGTTCATCTCAAGAACAGCAGTACAGCTGGTAACCAGGGCACCACAGGGAACGTTTGCTGGTCAGCGTGGACAACTCATAGTGTGAGACTTGTTTTCCTGAAAGTTGTTGTAGTTTTAATCATATGTGCTTTGGCTTATTTTGCAAATTTATTTCTATTCAGCTTTTTCTCATGTCATTAAAAATCATCTTGGCAACTGTATTTGGCTTTGTAAATAAACCTGAGGCTAGGCTAGGAGCAATACAAGTTTATACTGCCAGAGAACCTGGCATATATTCTTTCATATTCTCTCCCTTTAATTTGTTCCCCCTCCTTCTTTATTTCTGAAAACATTTCTGTATTTTAAGCAACTGTATAAAATAGCAGAGAAGACAGTGTGCAATGTGGTATCTTTGTAGCACTTTACTTAATGTCCCAGGTGTAATCAATTGAGACAATCTCTAGCAGTGGGGAGTTTAAATAAGGGTCAGAATGATGTCAGGAAAAACTTGAATTCTACTTTCTAAAACTTTTTAAAAATACATATATTGTTTAGGCAGAAAATTTAATGCAGATAGATGCTTTCAAACACAGCTTCGGTATATCCTCTATGTCTGATGTTTTTCCCTTCATTATCATCTAAGCTTGGCTTTATAGACTGCCTTAAATCAGATCATTTCAAAGCAACATCTGTTGGTTTCAAGGCTAAACTTGCTGTTACAATAAAGTACTGCTAAAATGTTAGCTCTCTATAGAAATACTTTGGCCAAGGTCCACTTTATGCACAAAATATTATCTTGGATTACTGCATGGAAACTAGAAGAAAATATGAGCTAATTAGAGCAATTACTTTTCTTTACAAAAGCTTCTGTTGGAGAACACTGAGAGACCAGGACTTTGCTCTGGTTTTGAGTCTGTGCTCACGTAGCAGGGGGGGCATCCCAGCATTCACATTTCCCCGGTAAAAGTGTCGATAGAACCATGGAACTGGCTGCATCTTGTCAGCCAAAGCCAAGGACAGGCAGGGCTGGATGAAGTGGAGCCATGGCCACAGCTTGTAGGGAAGCCCTGCCAGCATCACACAGCTGGAAACCACTAGAGAATTTGAGCACCTCCCAGTGGACCTCTGAAAATGGTGATGATGTTATCACAGACCCGTTGCAGGGACAAAGTCTCAGCTGGGGCAGAAATGACTCAGGAGACAAGTAGACAAAAGCGTTTTTGTTGCATTTATGGTAGTTATTTTTATTCTTTTGAATTTAATAAACTAATATTCGACAGACTCCTGGCAATAGTCATCTTACCAATTTACCTTGCATGTTATACATAAAACTGCCTTTTATTCCATCTAAGCTATTTATTAGATCAACTCATGAGGGTGGCAGTGATAATGAAGTAGGCAACTACCTGGGCATTGGAAGTGCTACATTTGTTTTTTGTGTTGATAGCCTGAAACCCCAATCTCCGAGTGGGGCAGATTACTGCTTATACCAGACAGCTCCACCAGGATCATGAGTTTCAAAAATTCTCCTCAGCAAACAGAAGTTTCATTAGAGGTTAGAAATATAAATTGGTGAAGTGACAGATTCTATGATATGATGGAAGCTCAATTATAAGTGGATAACATAATATAACAAGTGCAGATGAAATCCTATTAAGGTCTGAAAATCCAATATCTCATCTTCCTGACTTTTAATTGATCCTTACACATATTGTCATTGCAGTCAAATATTTGAAATGATTCCAGTACACGTAAACAAATGTAAGCACATTAACTCTGTTAATAATTTTAACAAGTAATTTGTATTTCCCATTAGACTGTCTTACAATTTGCTTTACTATAATTAAAGATATCATCAGTGATAAGCTTTAATGTGTTATTTAAAGTCTGCCTGTTTATAAGATTTTCTTTTATCATTAACTGCAGGTTGATAAGATCCACAAGTACCTTCATTGAGAAATTAGATTTTATGTCTAAAGTTCAGGTAGGGAAGGACTGCTGATTTTTTCATAAATCCTGAATATAGATCTTCCTACCTAAGGCTGATCTTTGGTAAGCCAAGCAAGCACATTACACCACGGATTTCAGTCTGCTTTACCAGAAAAGCAAAGCTTATTCTTCACTAGCCATGAAATTGTTTGTCTGAGTGATGTCTAGAGTACTGATGGGCAAGAGAAGTTCTTCACACGAAGATAGTTATGGAAACTTGCTGGGGAGCAAAGTCACAAGTCACTTTTCTTGTGGCTGGGATGAAAACCCTGAAGAATGGAAGTCTTTTTGCTTGGGTTTGTCAAAGCCCAGGCAGCAGAGGTGTTCAGACTCATCTAGAGAAACAGATAGGATATATGTGATATGGGACACTGGTTAAATCTTTTGCAAATACATTACTGCATATGCTCTTCCAAATCAGACATAAACCACCCCTCCTTTATTTTTGGCTAATACAATGGAAATCAACAGGCTACCTGCCTCTGCCCCTGCTCTGTCTTGTGCAGCTGTTGTGTCCCTCTTAACAGTGGTGCTCTGAACTGACTTTTGAGATGATTTCATGTTACTTGCCAAGAAGAAAAAGAGAATGAATATGTACATTTTCAGCTTGAGGTTTGACCTATTTGCTTGTGGTTCAAATGCGACTTTTGGGAGTTTTTCATTAGATACAGCCAACATCACCACTTTGTAAACAAAAACAACTTTCAATACCAGCTATGACTAATCCATTGCTTCAGTTCAGTGAGAAGTACATACATTCAATTTATAATAAAGCAGCTGAAATTACCCTGCAAGGGTGGAAAACTGACGAGTGGTTTAACTTCTTTTTCTTTTTATTGTTTTAAGACTTTTAAATAGAGATAAAGAGGTAAATAAAATAATGTCCTAGTGAATAAATTGGCAGAGTAGGTGAAGACAAAATTAATTTTCCTTAGTTTATTTATCACTTGTGGTTTGTTTGGAGAGTTTTTTGTCCTCAATTTTATTTTAAGTGATTAAGTACTACTTATTCCCCAGCCTCAGCATCTGCTGCTTACTGTTCTTACTTTTGTACAGAGAGATGATCTGGGCCTTAATTAAAAATTTGAATCACTTCCTACCACATAATGGTATTAAGCATTTTCCTAGCAGGAACTATCATGTAGTAGAAATTTTCACTTGCTGTTATTTTGATGACACTTTCAAGATTCTTCCAGGAGATCAAGAAAGAAAGACTACAAAGACATCACTGGCTAGTAATAGATCGATGCTTTCCCATTCCACATGCCGTTCAGCACAGCTAAATCATTTGCATTCTGCTTCCCTGAGATCTCAGCTACCCTCCCTCTGTAACTCACATTTTCCAAATTGTTGAGGTTAGAACAAATTCAAGTGTAACATTAACTGAGAACTGTTTAACTATTTATGCTGCTATAATTTTGTATTGATTTTGTGTAAACTTTTAACCAAACACAGATTGCACTGCTTAAAGAAGACTTTCGGGAGTTTCTAATAAATTGCCTTTCCAATCTTTAATGGAGCATTAGTAATTATCGGATACAACGTGATTTAAAGTCATTTAGAAGCCACAGAACAGTAGTTTGATTTCTGTCTCACTAAAAAGTTGTGTTATATGCAGTTTATATCTGACAAAAAATGCTAGAAAAAATACTGAAAATAATTTATCTTGATTGTAAAAATCTATGTGATCACCATGACATTGTAGTATTTTCTTCATTAACAACTGCTGTAGTGATTTAAACATTTGTGCAGGAAAAAGAAATAACACAAGTAGAGTCAGCTGCAAAACGGAAGTCTGCAGGGTAAAATTTAACCTGTTTTCAATAAAGTCTTAGCCAAGGGAAAATAACCGGGTCCAGAGCAGGTAAGGAAATGGATTAATAAAACCACACTCCTGCCTGCAGTAGCCAAAATTAAAATAATTTGCCTACAGAAAAATCAAAACACAGATCTGATTATTCCAAAGTAAAGACAGAAATTCTGGTGACAACCAGATCTTCAGACTATCCCTTCAGTTGTGGGTTAACAGCCAAGGAAACCCAGTGAACATGTGTCACTGAGTAACAGGGATCATTGAGTAACAAGAAGCTGCTGTGATGCAGCAACTGGACACGAATGCACAGGAGTGGCCTGACAAGTCCTCCGTGTCTTATCTATTCTGTTTCCAGCCCTAATAGCACCTCTGATACTCACTTTAGGTGCAAAAGGCTTCAGTAATTTTTCCATAGCCCTCCTGTTGGTCGCCTGGCACAGCAGGTTTAAGCAGGCTGACTGTGCAGTAAATCGAGGATGTGCTGGGAAGAGACTTCACTTCTCTGTGTTGCCATTGTCTTATCTTTTGCTGCCGACAATCTCTGTATTTTCAGCAGCCTGGATCTAAGATGGTGAGTTTTTTTTAGACATACTATAGCCATGGGCAAAAGCCACATTGTCTCTAAGTGGCATACAGGCCTAAGAGAAAGTGTTTCCTACCCCTCGTCCCAGCACGCTAAGGATACTACTGCTTTTGCTTCATCCCTCTGTCCCTATCATGGCTCACTACATCCACAGGCTGCTTGCAATATTTGCTGTTCCAGCTCACTCTTGCTCCCTTCTTCACTGTTTATCCCCACACACCTCTGAACAGCCCCCTCCGCTGCCTCCATGCCCCACTCAGCCCCTGGTCCCCTGCTTCCTACGCCTGCCTTTTGTGTGCCCAGATCCCACCTATACATATTTCTCCAACCAGTATCTGAATCACCTCTTCAGTCACCTTTCCCCGTCAGCCGCTTCCACTTTGTCTGTCTGGCTGTTACTGCCACTCAATTCTCTTTCATATTTCCACTCCATCCACAGCAAGCACTGCGCAGGTCTGCAATAAATTTCAGCTAACCCATTTCTTGTTCCTTCCATCAATCTACCCTGATGCCTTTTATCAGTTTCTCCCCTAAGGAATTACTTGCCCTTTACTTGGCCCCTATAACACTGTTGGAGTAACTGTATTCCTACCAAGTGCACCCATCTATCTTCAGCATTTATAGTGCTCAGGTCATTACAGAACGTAGGTGCCGCTACCTTTCCCAAGATCACCAATTAATATTGGAACCAATTCCTTAAAACTCAGCCCATTAATTAGATATTCTTACTACCTCATATATACTTTTCAATAAGTTTACTGATCTATGAACAATGGGAAAAGCCCACAGGATTTGTATTTGTAGCTACTTACTGCCAGGCAGAGCTAAACAAGCTGCCATGAATAACGAAGCTCCCCACCTGTTTTGCAGATCCTCAAGTCTGGTGCACAGCCCATAAAAATCCATCCATTTACTTGAGTGGTCATTGAGTAGGGTTTGCTGCCTTATCTCTTTGTTAGAGAAGACAAGAGCAATGCAATTAAGCAAACATTCTTAAGATTTGGGTGAGTTTTGGGTTTGTTTTTTTTTAACTGCACATTTCACGGTGTTCTATAACTCATGGAGGTCATGGGTCTGACTCTAAAAGCAGAAAGCCCACAAATTTTCCATACAGTACTCACCAGTGGAAATAAATGCAAACCTTAACCGCCAGCAAGCAGCTAGCTTACCTCATCCATTACCTCAATTGGTATATTCCCATGTGTGCAGGAACCTTCCTAGGTAGATCTAAAATGAGACAGTGATTGATTATGGAAGGAACTGTTATATAACTTAGACATTATCTTGGTTTCCAGAATCCTAATCACAAAGTTCCAAATGCATTCAAGTGACAAACCAATTTAAAAACAATTTGACTCCCAAGACAATCACAACGGGAAAAGACTTTAAACTGAGCAGGTATTACAATACAATTAGCACAATTAACCCTTTGTCACAGCAGCAAATCAAGAGTTTCCACCTCTTAGTGTTTCTTTAAAGTCTCTCTGATTGGAAAATTGACTTCCAGCAGGGAGGAGTTAACACTATGGCAATCTCCTCTTTACAGATTTTTAACAGTCACCAGGTGGCAAAATCTATTTATACACCATATGTTTGTAATAGGATCTCAATTTGTAAGATACAACATTAAATTTCTTGAATGAATATACTGAACAGAATAGCATGACAACTGGAGCCGCGATAACATGATGAAACGTATTAAAATCGGTGTTAATATAATAATCAGCTGTGTTTTGTTCCATATGGCAATTTATGTTAACAGTTAAGCTAAACCCCATCTGGTTCTTCAAAAGCTGAATGTAGTAAAAGAAGAAAGGTCACAATCACGAACTTCTGCCTCTCAGTCACACTGAGTGTATTTAATAATGAATGTATAGCTCATTGGTTTTCTATATGATGTCTGCCAAGTTAAAAGACAAGTTTTTTCTGCACATAAGAAGTAGTGGTTTTGATGATAATCTCGCTCCTTATCTCCTAACTTACTGAAGGGCCTTGAGGAGGTGTACAGGTGGCAGCAGAATGGTCAACGACAATGTAAAAAACAGACCTAAATTTTTCCTGCACCGAAGATCCTGTCATCTCAGGGTACACCTGATTCTGCAGCTATGACAAGACAAATGGTATATTCCACACATCTAACAGGTGTGCTGTGCTACCCTTCTGCTTGTACTGAAATGCGCTGACAGTACAGCAATGGAGAACATTTGTCTTTATAACAACTGACAAGATGCATGATTACCGTTGTAAGGGTATCGGGGATAAAAAAAAAGGCGGCCCTGTGCATGAGCCTAGTTATTAGTCACATGCTGAAATGCTGACCAAGTCTAGAAGAGTAGGAATTATTTGTAAAATTGCCTTCAGAGAACGTTATCTCCCACCCTGCTTCAAATAAACAGATCAAAGAGATCTCACCTGAACCAGCTTTTCGTATTTAGTTTGGTGGGAATTTCTGGCAGTTTTGTAACTTAGCCAAGTTCACACTATTAATGGCCACCTGAAATTCATCACATCTGTGGCTGTATTTCTTCAAGCTTTGAATAAAATCCAATTATTACTATGATGGATTTTTATGAGCACAAACATCTCAGAAGAGTTGCTACCCGTGAACTTGCCCACTGTGGGCAATATATTTATATATACACTGTGTTTGTTTTTGGAGACAAACCTCTCCTGGGATACCTTAGAGGGAAATATAACTATCAAGGCCCATACTCAAACTAAGGATCCTCATTTGAGCATCTACCTTATGACTTTTACTGCACTGAGTGACAAAAAGAAAGAGTCTAGATCGTCAGTTTTGTCACACGTGAGAAACAGCCTATAGAACACTTCATATTTCAGCCCTTTAATTAGTTGAACACTCCTGAACCACCCTCCCTAAAGTGGGTGGTTTCTGCAATTGCTGCCTGGAAGTTAAACCGGAGTATAACCTTTGTAATTTCTACAAACATGTGGACCTATGAATATAACTTTGTCATTGATGCATAGAGGCAGTGTCCTCTGCAACGTGCAACAAATTCACTGTGTAAACAGCTCTGGTTTCCTGTTTGGATTCAGGAGCTGGATCCAAAGTACAGGCTTAGGCTTAGCTAGACCTTTTCCACTCATATAACGTACAGCATAGCTAGCAAGTACGCAAGCAGGAGATCCTCCTGCTCCTTCAAGAATGTGGATTATGAAAAGGTCAAAGGTCTCTTGCAAGATTTCCCCTGAGACCCTCCAAAGTGCTCTTTGGTGAGGACAGTCGTTATAAACGAGCAGCTAAGTGGACATAGGAGCACAGGCAACTGCTGTTCAAGGCAGAGCACGGATGTGACATTTGAATCTACAGTGTGGTAGAAGTTATTGCCTGTCCTCTCAGTAAACTTCTTCAGACTGGGCAACAAGTGAACTGACAGCAGCCCTGCAGAGAAGGACTTGGGGGTGTTGGTGGATGAAAAACTGGATATGAGTCATTAATGTGTGCTCATAGGCCCAAACACCAAATGCATTTTGGGCTGCATCAAGAGGACCATGGACAACAGGTCAAGAGAGATGATCACCTCCACTCTGCTCTCGATACCCCACCTGCAGTACAGTGTTCAGCTCTGGGGCTTGGAACACAAAAAGGACATGGACCTTTTGAAGTGAGTCCAGGGGAGGCCCACAAAGATGATCAGGGTGTTGAAACACCTCTTTTATGAGGATGGGCTGAGAGAGTTGGGGCTGTTCATGCTGGAGAACATAAGGCTCTAGGAAGACCTTGTAGTGGCCTTTCAGTACCTGAAGGGGGCCTACAGGAAAGAAAGGGAGGGATTCTTTGTCAGGAAACGTAGTGAAAGGATGAGGGATAACAATTTCAAACTGATAGAGGGTAGATTTAGAGTAGACATTAGGAAGAAATTATTTTCTATGATGTTGGTGAAGTACTGCAAGAGGTTGCCCAGAGAGATTGTGCATTCCCCCTCCCTGGAAGTGTTCAGGGCCAGGCTGGATGGGGCTTTGAGCAACCTGGTGTACTGGGAGGTGCCCCTGCCCACAGCAGGCAAGTTGGACTAGATGATCTTTAAAGTCCCTTCCAACCCAACCCATTCTATAATTCTTGACCAGGTATTTTGTCCTTATATCTGCCTTCGACAGCTATGAGTAAATTGTTTAACCAGGCAAACACGCAACTAATAAACTATAATCAGTTTGGAAAGTAGGTCTATAGACAAGTGGTAAGGAGTCATTTTTACCATAGGCAGGTGTTACCTCAGAGAGCTGTTGTGGCCTTTTTCTACATTCACAGTCCTCCACTGTTCTTTTTTATTTATGATAAAATAAAAGAAAAGTGAGTTTAGAAGGAAATTCTATCACCTCTATGCTATTAAAATTGAGATATAAACCACAGAAGCCAGGTTATGCAGAGACACAACTGTCATTTTTCCTGACATCAGGCAGTCTGACATAGTGTCAGACTCAACTTTGAATTTCCTGGCTTTGGTGGGTTCTTGTTCTAACCCCGAGACATCATTTAAATGTAGTTTGTCATTTCTGAATATAACTGTAACGCTTATATTAGCAATAATAATAGGGTACCTTCTGCTCCTCAGGGGCAAACTTTCAAACAAATGGCTTGTGAATCGATAAATACGTTAGTATGCTGCAGCTGAATTTATTTATTCATGAGATGCTTATCTCTGTAAATTCCTTAGGAAAAATCCTTAATCGTACCATACTGAATTGACAATTTATCAGTTTTAAATTGAACCTTATTAATTTTTTTTTTCCATGCTGAAAATGTCTCTCCCAAAATATGTCTTCATATGGAATTAAATTTCTTTCTATCTCCCTTTTCTCTCCTAGGGACTAAATCGAGTGGTTCAGACTGGGAAATAACAGATGGCAACAAGCTCCCATATACAAATCTGCTGTGTCTAAGCATCCTGTAAGCTCTCTTTGCAATCTACTCGCAGAAGCCTGTATGCCACGGCATAAGCACAGTCACATTTGGCTTCTCACTCATTGGTGACAGGCTGAGCTGTTTCTCCCTTTGTTTTATTGTCGGCTCATTGGCAGCTGCTGTAAGTAGAGATCAGCTCCATCACAACTGAGCACAATTATATTTATAGGGTACAAAGGTACTTACAAACCCTTAAGCATAAAATTGAATTCGAGGTTAAGGTTGCGATTCAGGTTTTACCCACTGACTGTGGCAGGAGATGTCTTCTCAAGATCTAGGAACTAAGAAAACAATGTTCTGCTGTAGGTTCATTTGAATAATCTCACCACTCATTAAACACAGCTGCAAGGCAAGGAATGACAGAGTTCAAAGGCAAACCAGGGGAATATATTAGCTTTTTGTCAGAGCCTTTGGGTATGTTTCTCCAATATTCCTCAACATAATGCCATTAATTACAATAGGAACTATTTTGTCATTTGCAAACACTTGAAAAGGTTAGAAGAATACTCTGCACTGATAGCCTAAATGCCTATTTTTAGAAATGCTATTGCTAGAGAATTTCAAAATGTTATACTTTTTGATTAAGGACCAAAAGAGGGGTGAGGTTTGGGTGTTTGTAGCCTATTTCATTTTATGTGATCAGTGAGTTGTAGAGCTTAGCCAATGTGTTCTTTTCTCAAAATATCTTTTGATGTGATTTAGAATAAATTGCCTGATCCTAATATTTTCAAGAGACTGCAGGAAGAAAAAACACAGCAAAAAAAACCCAAAACACTCAGAGATTCACATAAGGTTGTGTTTTGCTTACGTTTTTACATATTATTATCATCTATCTACTTCTCTGGCCAAATGGCATCCACTGGCTCATCAGAAATGCATCATTCTCCACCTTTTTGGCAAATGTTCTGTGATACACCTGTTAGGACAGGCAGTGAGCGCAGCATTGGGGCAGTCTCTCTTGATTCGGTTCCTGTGTTTGGAGGGTGCCAAAATGCTTCAGGGCTACCAAAGTGTTGATGTCTCCAGTGCAATTTTCATCAGTCTCTTTGCTAAATAAAATAAGCTTTCCAATATGGCTCAAGAGATTGGAGCACTGTCTTTTTAATTCTCTGCGAATCAGAACTGCTGCCATTCTTTAATATTTATCAACCTGAATCCAGAGGGAAATATTCAGCCTCTTGTTTTCCAGAATACGTGTCTTTCTTCACCCCAAAAAAGCTGCTGGGTTCTCTGAGGCAAAGAAATTCAAATGCATTTGATTTTGAAGAAGGGGGATATTATGAGTGCTTGGAGGACTATATGGCAAGTGGCCATTTTTCAGGTCTGCTATTGTAATCAGAAACAGAGTGACTGGAAGGTATTTCCATGAAACACCTCTCTGGAGCTAAATCCAGGGACTGGGGCATTGTTTGTGAAAACACTGTCATTTTTAAAGGAAATGTACTTGTTTACACATCATAAAAAGTTTAATAGATACTTCTCCTTTAGGGAGAAGTGCAGACAGCCAGAGCTGAAGAAAGTTGCTTTATGAATCCTTCAAGTGAGAAGGAGCACTGAAAATTGAAAGACTGTAAGTGCTACTTGTGGAGTCTGTCACTTGTAACTTTTGTAAAACTTGTAAAAGTAATGCTTCATACAGAGGAGGTATAAGTACCCCCAATTAGACCTTGGCTTACACAGCACTTAGGCACCTGCTTATCTTCCAGCCTGTGAGTGGTAACTCTGCCTCCCAAAGGATGTGCTTACAGCCAAGCATGGTCTTCAGCCTGGACAGAGAAGAGGACCTGGCACAGCAACAGTGTGCCGTGCCCTGCCGCACCATGTGTGCTGTGCCCCTGACTTCCCTACTTTTTCAGGAAAGAATCCCTTCAGGCACAAGGGTTATTCTGCAGAGGAGACTGATGGGCACACAGATGAAGTTTGATCATATTCATTGTTAATTTAATTCTTGTTTGGGGCCTGTAGATGCTTTGCTTAACCCTGCAAAGTAATCTGCAGGCGAGCTCACAGGAGAAAGTCCTTTATTAACAACAAGCCAATGCCAGCTACTTTTAGCCTTTCTGTGTGGGAACAAATGTCATGAGAAAGAAGGAAAGAGAATATGCTTTTTTGTTTTCATGGGGAATTAAAAGTACTAAAAGCCATAGGCCTATCACTGCACAGTTTAATTAGGTTATTTTTCAGTGGTTTGTTTAGTTCTCTTATTTATATTTAATGTGGCTGCAAACAGCAAGCAAGGAGTTTGGTTCACCAGCGTAATGATGCATTATGCTAGCGACTAAACTCCCGAGACTTTGTGATCCTGGAATTTCTGGTCAGGTCAGCTGCTATTACTCAGTTTTTGGAGTCACATGTGAAGAATATTAACATTTGTTCTTCTAGTGAGAGGAGTAAGAGCACAGCACCAGCAAGCTGGTGGATGCTGTTGCTAGGCAGGAGCCAGAGTCCTGCGGTGGGGTCATGCTTGCTCCCCCCTCCATGGTATCTGGTGTCATCACAAATTACTGCAGATGGATTGAAGAAAGCAAACGCATATTCTCTGGAAGGACAGAGCATAAAGAGCGGATGGAAGAAACACTGTGTTAAGAGCAAATTGTTGCCATTACTCGGCACAAAGGCCCATGCTCATCCCGAGCTTTCAGCACGTCCTATTCTGCTGGGAGGACAAACAGCACAAAAGAACAGAGAGAGCTGGTTGTGTCGGCAGCCCTGAACAGCTCATTACCCCCTTCGGCCGTAGGGAGAATATACTGAAACTAAAACACGCACCCAAGAGTTTAGGTTTCCAGTAAAAGAGAACTGCAGGTGGTGGGATTCAGAAATCCTTGCCCCCATCTTCCCTCATCCCTGTTAACCCAGTCTGCTGCCCTGGAGTTTGTCTGAGCTCCGAGAACGCTTCAAATACTATGCTCTAGGGTAACAGTTTCCACTTTCTGAGACAGAGAAAGCAGAGTTGCCTGGGGCATCTGCCAATAACACAGGAACGTGACAAGGGGTATTTACATTTTGGTTTTCTGGGTCTTTCTTTTTAGCGACTTTGGGGTTTTTTTAAGTCAACCTCAGATAGCCAAGTGGATGCAGTACTGATTGATTTCATTTTCTCAAGTTGTTTTTATTTTCCGATTTCTAGAGCACATTTCTCTGAGCATATATAGGAAATGTTGGATTTCATTTAACAGGAATGGATATTTTTAGCCATTTTTTTGAGGACGTATAACAAAAAGGCAGGCTAACAATGCTTGTGGCACTTTTGTCAGGGTTCTAGCAAGTGAAAAGACCTACTGAGAGGTCTCAGATATTAACTCACACTTCTAACTAATGTAAAATATACAACTGGAATAGGATAATAAGAAAAAATTACTAACCACTTCTTATGCAGAAAAGTTGCAAAATCTTTGTCCCAGAAAATAAATAACTTGCAAGGACAATTAATGTTCCAATCAAGTCCTACATGCTGTTCCAGTCATACCATGTTGCATTGGTATAATGGATTAGACTCTGAAAGAATGAAGGTAATAGAATAAATAATCTAAACCAGTTTAACATACACAGGGCTTTACATCTAAACCCAGTGTTGACATAGTATATATACTTAGCTGGTAAAAAGTCAAGCAACTGAGATCTACTGAAGGTCTTGTGCTTGGAGAATTTTTTTCCCTTTCCATGTATCTGAAAAAGAACTATACTGGCTTTGAAGTAAGCACATAAAAATAGAACGGTGGAAAAATCCATGGAAGAAACTCAAGCTGAACCTGAGCACTATTTTAAAGCAGCGGGAGGCAAAAGTCTCTGCATGTAAAATGGACAAAAACTCTTAAGAAGGCTGACGAATACCTTGCTGGTGTTTAAGAGTAGACTATGTAAAACTATCAGAGGGAGTCAATGCAACTCTTTAATAAAATTAACATGATGTATTTTAAAAATGAATAAAAATACAAACAAATGCAAAGCTTATAATGTGTTCTGGGGTTAACATACATGCTGCAAGCAATTGGTAGATGCTGGCCTAAGGTATGCCTGGTGTGGATTAGAGCCGAGGAGGCTGTACCCTGTGCTGGGACTTGTTTCCTGACTAACTCCCTAAGGGGATGAAATGTTGAAAAAATAGCCTTGCCCTATTTGCAAAGAGTGAAAATCATTACCCAGGTGGGACTTAGATATATAGGACAAGGAGTAATGGCTTTAAACTGAAAGAGAGTAGATCTAGACTAGTAATTAGGAAGAAGTTCTTCACTCTGAGGGTGGTGAGACGCTGGCACAAGTTGCCCAGAGAAGCTTCAGTTGCCCCCTCCCTGGAAGTGTTCAAGGCCAGGTTGGATGAGGCTTTAAGCAACCTCGTCTAGTGGTAGATGTCCCTGCCTATGGCAGGAGGGTTGGAACTAGATCTTCTTTAAGGTCCCTTCTTACCCAAACCATTCTATGATTCTGTGACTTCATCTTGGGATCAGACAGGCCAGTCAAACCTAGAAAATGACACAGCAAATCTACTGGATCTGAATACCACAGGATCACACATACAGAGCTTCATTAATATTGGCATCATTTGTCTGGAAAGGATCATCCAGCAGAAAAGGAAGAAGATTGATTCAGATCCTATGAGTATTTTAATATAAAAATTAAGAGAAAATTCTTAAGAGGTCTTCAGAAATTTCTTAGGACTCTGCTTAAGAATTTGAAGAGCTATCATAATTATTCATCTCTTTCTGGCTGTACTGAATCTCCAAAAAAGGAATTACAGAAACACAACCTTGACTCCTGTGTATATGAGTTCTAAGTTCAGGGCAAGAAATTGCCATTTCACAGTGCTCCTTAGTCCATGACATTGTATATGAATATATGTGATAACAGTAATGATAGCAAAAACAACTAAAAGTTCCATGCATTGGAAATACAGACATACAAACTATACTTTGCATACGTTTACTTAAAAGGATTGCTTCACTTCATGGTTTTACAGTGTCTACGGAGCAAACCTACATAATTTTTTAGCAGTCTCAGCAGTGCTGAGTGATGTGTTAAGACGGTTTTTGTTACACAGCTGAAGTGACAGAAGCCTATAGCTGCAGTCTGCAGTAAACCAGGCTGGACTGCAGCCAGGACACTCAGCTAAGTAATGCTACTGGAAGCTCATGAAAAGCAATCTTGAGATCTTTACTGTTTGCAGAGGAGCAAGCTAACTGCTTTGCAACTCATCTGAAAAACAATTCATCATCACAGCGGAGCTGCTCAGTCTTAAGAGCTAAGGCACTGTTGGGCAACTGGTAGGTCTGAATTTAATTCCCTACTCTGCCACACGCTTCCCATGCAACGGTGAGGAAGTCCATTTCTCCATGACTCTGCTTCCCCTATGACATACCTGGCAGCAATCAGCCTCTGTTTTGTCCAGCCTTTGTGTACTTTGTCACACTAGTAGAAAATGGCATGTGATGTGATCGATATATTAATCTGGATATGGTCCTGTTCTTGTTGGGGCCTGTTTCTGCTCTGGGAAACCACCTTCTGAAGCTGGGGCGATGTAGTGGGACTGAGAACTATGTCCTGTGCCTGTGGAAGCGCATACTGTAGAAAGTCTGAGGTACCCTAGGGAGTACTTGTAGGGGTGACCCTGACAAGGAAAGTCCAGATGGATGATGGAGCTCTGCTCTGATGTCTATTCCTGCAAGGAGGTTCCCATGTCAGGCACTCATCAGTAGGAGACCTGGGCTCTGCAACCGTTGCTGAGGCTCAAAAGCAGGAGACATGCTTCCTGAGCAGCCTTATCTAGTGGGGGATGTCCCTGCCCATGGCAGAGGGGTTGGAACTAGGTGATCTTTAAGGTCCCTTCCAACCCTGACAATTCTATGATTCTATGATTCTAAGACTATAATGCAAATGTGTTGAGAAAGAAGTACCGTCACAAGAGTGTGAGACTGAGGGCAAACATAAATGAGATTTTACTGGCCTAGACTGGAAGGAAGGGCAAGAGCACCAGTAGCTAGATGTTAGAACAAGGACTTGTGAAGAACAAATCAGAAATACTGAGGGACTTGCTGCTAGACATATTAATCTGGAATTAAATAATGTTATGTATTTCAAAGGAGGCATAATAAAATCCCTAGATACATTACTATAAATCATCTAATTTTAACCCCCTAAAATATTCATATTTCTAAAGTAGTCTGATATTTAAGTCTAGAGATAGGGCATTCAAATATTTAATTTAATTAGCTATAGAATTATAGGCATTTAGTCTAAATCAAGAAAGACAGCTGTAGTTGTTCCCTAAAAATGATGTAAGATTTTAAGCTCATTCAGACTAAAATTACCTAATCACAAACTGCCAGAAAGCCACTGAAATATGTACTACTATATGATGTGACATATGGAAGAAAATGCTTCAGAAATAATCATATTAAATAATAAACTCAGCAGATTAAGGAAAATAAAATGTAAATAAGCAGGCACTGCTAGGAAACTGAAAACACAAAAGGAATTGGACCAGAAGGACCAAGAAGCTGTTCCACACAAATTCTTTATCAGTGGAAATGCAGCCAATCAAACTTTTACATAAATCTGAATTTGTATGCTAAGATGACACAGACAGAGAAGCACAGCTATCTGAGTTCTAATAATTATTAGCATTGACATAAAGAAAAACTGATCTGGTTAATTCTAAGAACTGTTTGAAACCTTTGAATAAAGGAACTCTCAAACTAGAAGCATCTACAGAAACATTCACAAGGTCAAATAGTAATAGCTGTTATAGTAATATAATGAATTAAATGAATGGTTATTTCTCTGTTACAATAAAAATAACTGACAGTTATATCAATACTTCTCTCAATTTATATAAGCAGATGAAATATTTAAGCTAGACATTGAACATGTTAATCTGTACCTTTTCCTTCGTGCAAAAGGGTCATTCTGAAAGAAAATTAGTCTGTGTAAAGAAAAGATAGAGAAACTAAAAAGCCAGTTTAAAACCAAGGCCCACAGTTTTGAAAATAAACATATTAAATAATAGAAAATACATGTGTTCAGACAGCATTATGTGACAAGTTGCCAGATGGGAACCATCAAGGGAACAGAGGAAGTGTCTTGGGATCGTGCTGCTTCTTCTGTGTTCGGTGTATGGCTCTGAGTTAATAAGAATTAAGTCAGTCTTTAAAAAGCCCCATTAAAATTTCTCTATTAGTTTTCTCTGCTTGGCTTGGAATTCTCCATTCTGGTGAGCATTCAAAGCAAAGCATAATATCAGAAAAATGGCAAAATTTGGGCAGCAAGTGGAAGAGGAGAACAAATGGATGGACTCTGTACTGAGATGGGCATCAGTCTCTTCTCCCAAGCAGCAAGTGAAAGGACAAGAGGAAATGGCCTCAAGTTGCACCAGGGGAGATTTAGACTGGATGTTAGGAAAAGTTTTGTCATGGAAAGCATTGTTAAGCATTGGAAGAGACTTCCCAGGAAAGCGATTGGGTGACCATCCCTGAAGATATTTAAAAGATGTGTAGATGTTGTGCGTAGTGACGTGGTTTAGTGGTGGACCTGGCATTGCTAGGTAAATGGTTTGACTCCATGGTCTTAAAGGTCTTTTCCAACCTAAATGATTCTATGACTCTGTGATTCTGTGATTCTAAGAGCTATTTCAGAAAACAGGTCTTTGAGAGAAGAGCTGACTTCTGTGTCCAGCAATGGATAAATGAGCTGTGGGCCAGGGATTTGTATCTCCTTATACATTTTATAGAAAAATGCAGGGATACCTGTTGTGTCTTGTGGAAAGCTCACTGAAGCCAACAGCTGTATGTCTAGATTCCATCTCCAGTTAATGGAGTGAATAAGCACTCCAAGGGTAACTTCATTTCGTCCTATTGTAGGTGACTGGAAATAGGTCAGATTATTCACACTTTAAAAACTGCTTATTACATTCATGTGCATAAAAGAGAACTGGCTGATACAGTCTACATGAATTTCCAAAATACATTCAGCAAGATCCTTCTACAAAGGCTCCTAAAGCAACTAAACAGGCATGGGATAAAAGGGAAGGTGGTTGCATGAATAAATAATTGATTAAACAGTTGGAAGAAAGAGTAAAAGTAAATGGCCAATTTTCACAGTGGAAGGAGGTCACCAATGGAGTCCCACAGGGACTGTGCTGGGACTCATGCTGTTTAACATATTCTTAAATGCTGAGAAGCAGAGGGTGGGCAGTGAAGTGACAAAGTTTACTGAGAATACCGGGTTATTCAGGGTAGGAAAGCTGAAGATCAACCGTGGAAAACTGTATGAGGACTTCTTAGAACTGAATGACTGGACTTCAGAACTCAGTGTAGAAAAATGTAAAATGAGTCAAAAGAGGAAAAACTTCTGACATAATCATGCGATTTTATCTGATATTACCATTCAGGACCAATATCCTATGCTTCTAATGGGTATGTAGAAACTTCCTTGAAAGTCTTGGCAAGGTGTGGTGTTCCAGCTTAGAAAAATAAAAATACAACATGAAGAATTATCAGGAAAAGAGCACAGAACAAAATAGAAAACAACATTATGCTTTTAAAAGCAATGTCTGAGGTAAGCATATAATAAAGATTATGAAATTGTGAAGTAGAGGGAGAGATCAGGTGGGAAAGAACTACTTGCCATCTATTCCTGTACAAGAACAATAAAGCAGCAATTGGTACTTACCGCGTCACAAAAAAAAAAAGAGAAGCAAGCAAGTTGTTCTTCACAAAGCTTATACTTCCTATGCAGAATTTCTTGCTTCAGATTTTTGGGGATTTACATAGAAGTTTACATAGATTTAAAAAGAAATCAGTCCTATTAAGAGAAAAAAAATTGCATGAGAGTAATTAAATGCCAAATAAATAAACAAATAAAAAACTACACCTCAAAACTCCCAATGTGTTCCTTCAGGAAACCACTGACCTGCAACTTGTAGGATGCTTGAAGAATGTTTCAGTATTCTCATAGATGGCCAACAGCTTTTCATACTCATCCTTTGGCATCTGTTATCAGTCATTGCCAGGTGTAAGTTACTGGGGTGGACAGACCTTCACTCAGTCTAGTCTGGCTACTCTTGTACTATTTAATGTGAATGCAGGGACATTCTTGACAAACCTTTGTCTTTTTTGCCATGCTCAGTGCTAGAGTTATAAAAGTATATCTCAAATACAAAATAGAAAACTGAGTACTTTCAAAGGAGGACAAAATACAGAAGAGAACTAAATGAAATAAAATGTCACAGAAAAGTATTTTGAAGAACACGCATACACACTACTGTAATGGTTACCAGATCTGCAAAACATGTGAGTTGAAAAACAGACAGAAACTGAGAGTGACAATGCAATGAGTCCTTTAAAAGAAATAATAAGCTCAGACAGGGCTGCACAGAAACTAGTTCCCTTGACTACCGGAGACTTCTGGAATGGAAAAAACCCAGAGGTGACTGAGAGAATGAGCAAGTGCAGAAAGAGGGGAAAACAGAGACTTCAATTAAAATGCACCAAGAGTCTGAAAAAGATTCATGAGGACACCTCAGATGGCATTATGCAAAAGACCGGGCAACAAGCAGACTTTATTGGGCCAACATGAATGCACAGACAGTAAAAATGGTCAGAAATCATTGCCACTGTGCAAAGTACCAGAGACAGAAGCACCGGGAGGCTACGACAATTTGTGATGCACCCAGCAGAGCTTGGCAGCAACTGGCAATTGATGTATTTGAACATGGAGGAAACCACCGCCCGCTGATAATTGATTATTACAGTTGTTCTTTTGAAACTAATAGAAGTAAGCAACACATTAGCCAGCACTCTGGTGAACCACACTGAGGTAGTAGTCACCAAACACCTATCTGCGATGAGCTCATTTGAGGTAATGGGTCACCAAGCACATTGGAGGAATTCTGAAGATTTGTAAAGTCCTGTGGCTTCAAATGCGGGTGGTAGTTCTTATTACAGATAGTTTAATGGGCTGACCAACATTTGCAAATAGCCTAACAGCTACTAATGCAGACAAGACCTTCCTTTAGATTTACTGACAAGCCCTTATGGAATCAGATGCTTTACTGCCTGAGATGCTAATAAGCTGAAAACTCTATTCATAAATCCCATGGCATGTCCCTTCTACAGCCCAGAGCTGCAAATAACAGCCAAATAGGACAGATAAGAGAAGAGGGTGGAAGAAGGCAGCAAACCCAGCACGATAATTCAAGAAACCACAACAGAGTTCTAAGTAACTCAAAGATAATGACGTGGTTGATGACATCCTTGCATGGAAATAGTACTTATGAAACGATTCACTTTATCTGCAATACGGGTGAAAAATGGAGAGAACCAAGATTAACTTCAGATGTTAGAAGACAGTTCTGACTGTGCAACTACTCTTCCTCCTCAATAAAAGTCTGATTCATTATGCTGAAACAGCATCTGATAAAATCACCAACTACAATCCCACCATGACTTTAGTACCACTTGCTGTGCAGAGGGGAGATGACTCAGATCTGAGCATCAAGTGATACTTGAACTATACTATGCCACTCAAAAGGTTCAAGCTCAAAGAACTGACGTCCTAATCTTGTCATTACACAGAAACACCGGCAAGAACATCTCCAGTTTTATATTGCTTTCATGCACTGTTAGGTAACTGGTGCAACATCATTTACTGAAAGGCTCTTAAAATGACTCCAGGAGATTTTTTCCTGCTCAATTGCTCTGCATGGGTGCTGAGTTCAGATGCTGAGAGAAAAGAGCATTTTTTAAAAGCCCAATTCAAAGAAAAAAACCCAAACCTGGTTAAGTTTATGTGTGTGGAGCAGTCCAAATAAGACAAAATAAACATCAAATAAAGAAAAATGAGCAGTTACATCCAAAACAAAAATTCACACCTGTGCTGTGGAAGGGCTGGGGAAACTTTGTGTGGCTGAGCTGGCTCTCTTTCATCTCACAGGGTGAGAGGAAAGCCTCTGTGATACTGCAGCCATATTATAGATATTACCTCATACAGACGTTGCCTCAACTAAGAATTGAGTTAAACTAAGGGCATTTTGAATGTTAGGAAACAATGCGTTCAGGTAGGAAGGTGATTACCATGATCAGTACAATGGTTTATTGGAAGAAAGAGTCCCTTCCAGTGCAGGAGCAGGTTCCTTTCCATAGCACTGTCTCTAGTGGTAGCAGTCTGGCTGATAAACCACTAAGCACATGAGCCGAACAACTCTTTTGATTCCCCTGTCTCAGCTAAATCTCCACTGAACACAGCGGGAGCTCAGACATGCAGAACAGAGGAAGAGACACATGTAGCCACCTAAATTTAGGCATCTCAAACTGAATGTCATGTGCTATGACTATTTCTCTTCTCCTTTGTGGCTGCCCTTATCCTCTTGTCTTTATTCACTGTAGTTAAAAAGTGAGTCTGACTGGAAAAACTAAGGATAGTTTCTTTTTTATGCTTGTCAGAATCTAGCACAAGAGGATCTGGGAACCAACTGGCTTTTTAGACTATATATAGACAGAATATATTTATATTACTGATCTTAAACTACTGGTTACATATTAGATCCTATATGATGTCAGAACAGCAGAACTTGTCTTTTTATGATGTGCATACTTGGAATTTCAATGTGACATCTTCACCTGGCAAATGTCAGACAGAAGAATAGGAAGGTGATCATACATATATATATATTCACACATATATATATGTGTAAATGAAATAATTGTGACTGTGTTTACCAAATTTCTGTTCTTAATTACAAAGTAATCATCTGTATTTTGCATAAACAGCTGCAATCACAATAATTTTTTTGAAAACTGTATGGCCAATTAATTTTAATTAACTGTAATAAGTTTTCCTGTTGTTATTTTCTTTTCCTAATAACCTCTTCTTCTCCCAGCTTTCTTTAGCCCTCAGGATTTTCTTTAGTTTTCTATTCAAATATTGATGAAACTTAACCCTGGTTAGTTTTCACATCTGACAAGATCATAACTTGATGTGTACTGTTATCCATTAAAAATCACTTAAGGCAATTGCTGTGACCACTGTAACATGATAAACCTGACAATAGACTGTTAGTTCAAAAGAACCCAATAATTTCATTTGCTTCCCATTTCTCAAAACATCTGCAGTGACGTGAAAGAAATGTCAAGTTAAAAATAACAATTCATGGGTCATGGTATCAACTGTGATTTCATTACATTTTGTCTGTGAACAGATGAAAGCTGCTCTGGCATTCAGAGTTTAGGTGAGCTGGTAAATGAGGAAAAGCTTAATCTATTTAATTTTAAGATTATGAATTATTCAAATGCCTACAAAGAGTCTTCATTTTCCTCATATTCCCAAAATAAGAACAGAAGATGGTCTGCATAGTGAGGGGCAGGCAAATGCTGGGGGGCTCTGATTGTGGTCTGAGTGTGCTTTAACCCAGAGCAGGGACTCTGGGAACGTGTGGCTAATGTGGCACTGAGGGTGGCTAGCCAGCCAGCTAGGGAAGCTGGGACATTGTCTCAGTCTCAGTTTTGTGCCAACGTGGCTTTGTGCCTTCTGCACGGGAACTGTGTTGCACCCTCCTGCGCCCTCCTGTTGCTCCCTCCTGCAGTGGTGAGCCTCAGCTGCCGGAGAACCGCTGCTTAGAAGAAAGATCTTCCAGGTCCCTCCTAAACCTTGCTCCTTGTGCTGTGAGCCAATTATTACAAAGCGGCTGCTTTATTACTTAGAAAAATTAATGTACAAACACAAGTTGAAAGATCTGGCGATCTGACAGAAACCCAGCAGATGAAAATAGAGGTAACACCTTCCCCCTTTGATGCCTTTCTGGCAGTTGTATCGCAGTGTCTAGGGCTGATAGGACCTGGTAAGCTCATGTTCTACTCTAAGACATCTGCTTTAAGACAGTAAGTGAAGTTTCATCCTTCTTTCAGAACTACATCGCTTTGAACCAGCAAACCTTCAGGGCTGGCCTTACCTTTAGGGAACAAAAATTGGTTAGTCATGAGACAGACAAAGCTGAAATCCAGCAGAAGAACTGATATTTCAACACATCCCTTGCTTTAAGCTATCTGCAAGAAAAATGAAGCTTAAATACAAGAGTGATACAGGCACTTTAGAAATCTCCGTACAGACAGGGACAGACAGTCAGAGATATGGACAGTTATAGGCGCCCATTTCAGGACACATCTACCTAATATCATTGCCCACCATTTGGAAAGAGAGGTTCTCATATATAAAAATGACACAGGTAATAAAAATTTTAAACACTCGCAAGCAGAGAAAATACATAGACAGAGATGCATTTCACCAGGGTTTTTTTTTTTTCCTGAAAGCATCATGTCTGCAGCTAGTAGCTGAGTGCATGCACAAATTAAGTTTACAGATTTCATAAAGCAATTCATTCTGCTTGAATGTAATAGCAGTAATTTTTCATGTAAGTCAGCAAAATACAATCCATAAAGGAAAAATACTACCATTATTTTAAACTCCATTGTTCTTAGTCAACCCAAATGTGAACTGAAGCTAAATAATTTACTGTGTAAATTTCATTTTTAATTTTATGCTATTCCAAAAGAAAAGAGAGTGAATGAGAGAGAGAGAGAGAAGCTTCAAAGCTTTAAATCCTTGTATTCTAATGTCTCAACAGTAAAATAATCTAAAGAGCGTGCTTCAGCAAAAATGATTGCTGGGGTCTATAATAGGATTGTTATAACTCAATAGTGTTTTATAAATTTTTGATTCACTCCGAGTTTTTCACAGCTTGCCAAGTTCCAGTTTTTATCTGATCATCTTTGCATTAATAATACATTACAATAAGTTTCTCTGAAAAGTGGCCACTTTTTTTTCTCACTGAATACTTTTGCCAGCAAAATATTGACTTGAGTTTATAATCAATTGCTGTTTGCCTTGATCATGCTTAGCATGAAACTAAAATATTTGCTGCTAGACAGCTGCCAATACAAATGTCATCATTGTCGTACTCTAACAAATTCCATCAGCTGCTAAATGATCTGCCTTGCAGGTTCCAATACATAACAGACTGAAGCCCAGTGTTTCAAAGACACTGGGATGGGAGTAGTTGTACCTACATGAGATTCCCATTCTCTCGGTGCAGAAACACTTTCTGCCAGCCACAGCACCCGTTTCCATACAGTCAGCTCTGAGTCACCTCTGGCTTGCTCACTGAGTATATTCAATCAAGGCCAAAATATTGAATAAAAGGAAAAATGTAAAAAAATCATTTTAGTCACCTTCCTCCACCTTCTCAGATATGAATGGAAATTGATTTTCAAGCAAAAAAAGCCCAAATGCTAGAAAGAAATCTCTCAAGAAACATTTCAGGAAAAAAAAGGTTTTAGCCAGATGCAATTCATGTATCCTTATCTACATAATTATAATGCTTACATAAAGATTAATTATGCTTGATTGACATTGGGAAACAAAACTGTTTGAGAAATACTATTGTGTAACCTAAAGCAGTTAATTTACTTCCTGAAGGCCTAATACTAATTACCCCTTCCTTCATGCTAGCATGCTGTCTGGAAAGCACTGTTAGGTTCTGGCATGTCAGCCCCAGTCCCAGAGTTGCCCCTTCAGGGAATGGAAACAGAAGTTCTGCAGTTCTCTCTTTCTGCCTTCAAAGTTGACAGCACAGCTCTTAGAAAAGTCCAAGATCGGCACTGAGCCAAAGGTCACTGTTGGCAAGAGATTACTTTGTCACACCACCCAACTAGAGAAGACAAGCGTGCACACACCTCTAGGAACTCCATGGTGCAAGTGGATAGCACGTACCTCCAGAACAGGGGAAAGCCGGCTGCATCCTCTGCTGCCCCCAGTTTTAGTAAGCGTAATGTGACTGACCTTCCTCAGGCTCCAGGATGAGGACTGCAGAGAGTGAGCCTACCTCAGAGTTGGAGTCTGGCCTAAACAAAGCTGGGCTAAGGTCCATCTGAGAAAGTTAGAAAGGTCCATCTGAGAAAGTTAGAAAGGTCCATCTGTCTGAAAGGCAAAATAACTGTGTAGAAGTGACACAGGCACAGTACAAATGCCAAACACCCTACCCGATCCTCACAGCACCATGTTCCCTGCCACAGATCTCACTTTGACAAGGCTAAATGCTCTGGTGCTCTGTCACCTTGTGTGCACCTTCAATGAATATTATGCGTTGTTCAGTTCATGCCTGGCTTAGATATCCAGAAAAAGTGGGGAACAAAAAACAGGCATATGCAGGTACTGCCAACCAACAGATTTTGTATGTCAAGGGATGCCTTAGAATTTCATAAAGTCACTGCTGATGTCCAGTTGTTCTTTGTAATTAATTATTACCTTCAGGATGTTGCACTCAAAAAAAAAAAAGATAACATGAAAATATGAGTTTACATTTAAACACAATTACATGTTATATTTATTGCTTAATATTGTAAATTTCACCTGTCCCCCAGGCAACAGGCAATTGCTCTGAGAAATACAATATGTGTGAGCTGCTAAACTATGAGGGACCATTAAAGCACCGCATATATCTACAGTGTCCCAGTAGCAATGACACTGCAATTTGTAACATAACAATACACCCTTTATGAAATTCATCTTCCTAGACCTGGCCATTACACAGGTTCTTTCAGAAATACACTTCATCTTTCCAAAACTTTAAATCCCTTTCAGAAAACATATGAAATTTTGCCTCTGAAAACTGTAGGGCTTATCTATGGCAGTCCTGTGACTCATGAGAGAACAGTGCCCCAAATCTTAGAATCAGTGATCTCAGAAAGTAAACTCCCTGTATATAGTTTCATCTCACTTGGGGCAAACAAGCACGACAAGAATGTGAGTTTGCTGTAGCTGTTATCTCCTGCCCAAAGTGGCTGTCAATCAGCTTGAAAGGAAAGAAGGATGCATCCCTCTCATAGCAAGACACAAAGAACTGAACATAACGGGAGCACATTAAATCAAGATGGTAAAAAGCATATTTTTGAATTAAAATTGGAAACAGCTAGGCTTTAACCTTCTTTGATGTCTGTGATTAATCAATATATTTATGACTCATCAATGATTGATAACTGGTATATCTACTATGAAAGTCCAACAAAAGAAACAAAATTCAATTAAAATAAATAATCCTGAACATATAACTAAGTGAAAAAAAAAAGTTTTGGAATGCTGCAAAACCAATGCTCGTTATTTTAAATGGATGCTTTCCATTTGCTAGAGGTGGACTTTCCAGTCCTCAGGTTGGGTGAAGGTGGCAGATGGATGGTGCTGCAGAGAATGCTGAACACATGTGAATGACACATGGGACTGAGTTAAAAATTACCTTTTGTCTCACCAGACAATGAAAAGATGACAGTTTCCAAATCACTCACATCACTGTCTTTTTGCAAATCCACAACAGCAACTCCATCACTGATATGGCGTATAACACTCCCCATTCCAGGCAAGCATAACCTACATGGCAGCAAAGGAAGTCTGGAAGCAAGAAATGCCACTCTGATTTCCCTTCTGACAGTATAATTTGTATTTTTCAGATTTGAAAGTCAGTGAATTCACTGAGAAAATGGATGGGAAGGACATAATTAAAACTCTTTCTCACTGTTGTATGGATATAAAATGAGCAATATCAACCCAGTGCAATCAAGCACGTGGAAAACAATTTTATTGTTTATACAGTAAAAGTAAATATGTAAGTTTATTCAACCTGGCTTTCCAAACTCTGATTTTTCTTCTAATAGGAAAGATTGTTTGGTTTTGGCTTTACTTTCCATTGAAACATTGAAAAATGCAGCTGATTGGTGTCCCTTTTTTTTGTGAACTCTCACAATGACTTGATCTGAGCTGGAAGGTTGGTACTTTGCATTTTACTGCACAGAGATATCCTTTTGTTTTCACCACAGTGAAGAAAAATGACCAGAAATGCCATCAGGCTGTAAAAATGCATCAAATACTAGCTGAAAATATATAAGAAGAAGTCACTAATAAGAAGAACATTGGTAATCACTTTATCACTTTGCCAAGGAGAAAGATGTTTTCTCTTTTGAGGGTTGTTTTTATTTTCCCTGTTGAAACAATCATTCTTCCATTAATGTACACTGATCATGACATCGTTGGTTTGTTTATGTGATTTCCTAACACTATGGATGTCTGTGAGGCTTTGTCCAAGCATCTTGACACCTCATTTTCTCTGACAGCAATCATTCCCATCGCAAAAGCTGGTGGAGACTGCTACAATGGGAGAAAGCGAAATTCAGTGCTTTCATAACCACACGTCATTGTCACAGTGATGGAAAGTCAAGCATCAGGAGTACACAGGGGTTTGTATGGCTGCACCAATAATAACAGTGAGTGGCTGATGCCCAGGAAATCACCTTTTATTGTTACCTTTTGTGTTACACAGATGTCGTGTTTTACTATAAACTGACTTGACCTGTGGTGAGGTACACACCATCTGAAAACTGGTATCATGGGTTTTTTTTTTCCCTCTTCTCTTTACCTCAGGTCAAACAAAAGGCAGGCGTATTTTCATCTCTTTTTTTTTTTTTTATGGTTTCATCTGAACTGATTCAGTGGGTATCAAAGAAACTTAAAAGGAAGCTGGTTCCATCAGGAGGAAAAACATTCAGAAACACGATGAGTTTTTCTTCTATTAAATGTGGGGCTGACTCATGTAACCGAGGAGGGGACCAAAACCCAGATACTTATCAGAAGAATATCACAAGTTCTCTTCTTTGGCCTGAGGCAACACGGGCATTTCATTACATCAGTGCATCTCATGGTGCTTTGTTTACAACAACATTGCCATATCTCAAGATGATCCCTACTTGGCTGCAAATCACGCCTCCTCCAGCTTCTGACTCAGACAGCAACCCCTGAGTACACAAGTGCAGCAGACAGGAACCAAAGTGGTTTGGAGCCACATAAATTTGTATTTTTAGCTGCAGATATTGGACAAGGACTCAATTTGTTTTCTAATTGAGCCAGATCAGTTTGTTCTCTCCTAGTGCCAGGCAACTCATATGTAGGTCCTTGGTTCTCCATGTCCATAGTGTTTTGTGGAAAGAGAAGCATGTTAAATGTGTGGCCCCCTCTTTCAGTCAGAAATGCTGGGAAACAGATGATTCTCTAAAAAGCTGCAGAGGCTGTGTCCTTTTCTCCTCTTTCTCCTCTTGCTCAGCTTCTTTGTTTTCATAGTTTCCTGCCACTGACACTGGTATTTCCACTTTAAATGGTGCTTTAACATAAATATTCCCTTATGTCGGCCATTCTTCTTTGGACTAACATTTGCATGGCAGATGGTGCAAATGGCCCAGCAAATATTTACTGGATCAGTGTTAGAAAAGAAAAGCAAGGCAAAACAAAACAAAACAAAACAAAAACATCCCAGCTGCCAGACTGATGACTTTCTGGCTCCGTATCGTGTGCCACCAGTCACCAGGATGGGGAAAATATCACAGGAAGACAATTGTTGTCAAGTTTGCTGGATTTTTTTGGAGTATCTTTTGTAACTTGTTGCTTGGACCATCCTCAGAGGACGGATACACAAGATGCAAAGACAGAAACTTTTCTCCTTCCTTCTAGAGTCTGTCTTTTTCTCATTGCTCAGGTGAGGAAGAAGTATTATGACTGACTAGTGTGTTTCCCTTTCAAAGAAAGAACTGCCATACCTGGTATCAGAATTGTATTAATTACAGAAAACTGAGTTCCTTGCAAATGGAGCCTGCTGAAACTCACATAGCGAAGTCTGAGATAAATATATTAAACAGTGATGGAAGCAGAGGGAGGTGATCAATGTTAAGAATTACCTATTGCTTTCGGAGACACTTAGTGCTGAGACAGAAAGAGTAGAGCAGTGCATGCACCAATTAGGTTAGTTTTTCTGATTTCTAGGTTTCTGTCAATGCACTATTGCTCTATTTTGCCATTTCTTTGGCAGCTGAACTGATTGAGTGTGAACATCATTGGTGTTGAAGGACAATGCAATGCCAGGAAGTCTTATGCAGCCGAAGCTCTTTTTCACTAACACAGTGATACTCTGTATTATGTTTAATGGTGTAGAATCAGTACAAATTATACTACTATCCAAACTGAGACTATTTTCTAACTAGATTATATACCGCATTTATTTTTTTAAAAGTCTGTTAAGGTTCAAGGGATAAAGAAAGGAAAACAGGAAAAATAAAGCCAAAAAATATTTGGGTCACCGTTCTGAAAATCAGACCAGCCGATGGTCAATGAAAGATTTATATGAAATGGGACATAAAAGGAGAAGATAGAGAACATCTGAAATTCTTTTCTCAAATGGAAGTCCAAACCATCTGAAAATCAAATTGCACATATTCTTGTCAGGCAAGAAAAGAAAGAAATTCAGTCTCCTGTAATTGCATTTTGCCCATTTATCTTGCACTGTAAACCGTGAACTAAATGGGAATATGCCATGAACCGGAAAAGGGAAAAACAACACAGTCCTTATTAATCTAGTTCACCCAAAGTTCTCTCCTTGATCTTACGGCATTTCAGAAGACAGTGTTCATTAGTTACCAAAGACAAAAAAATGTCATTATATCCTCAGTACCAAAATAGAAGAGGAAAGGTTCTCCACTGGAAAACCAAAGTGAGAACATCCTTGAACAAAGGCCATGAAAGGGTGATTTGGGGTCATCTCACCAGGAATGTTTTTATGACTTTCAAACAAATCTTAATTTCCAAAACTCATATGCCGTAACCTAAAACCTAGGAACATCTGAACTTGCATCTGAACTCTAAGATACTCAAAATTGCACCATCAGATACGGGCATTCATGAACAGTGAAAAAGTTTAGCTACAGACATTTAGTCCATAACCTTTTGGATCCTCCTCTCCTAGTAGGCAGATTCACATAGTCTAGAAAAATAATATATTCTTATATATAAAACAATGTTCAGAAAACCACCAATGAGAATGGTCTAGTCAAAGGTGCAGATTCACCACAGACTGGCATGATGAGTGCCAAGAAGATGGATTAGGTTATTCAAAGTACTTGAAGGCTCTGACTAGCCAAAAGGAAAAAAAAAAAGGAAAAAAGACAAAAAAAGCAGTTGGCTTTGAATCTCATGCCTGTCTACCTGCTTATTAAAAAAGCTGGTCACCTGGTTCTGGAGGTTCAGGGATTCTCATCTCACATGCTATTAGTTATCCAGCTAATCTCAGGTTGGCTGAGTTTTCTGCTAAACTTCAGCAAGCATGTTCAGCTGAAGAACTGCATAACTTGCCCAACTGGCCTGTACTGATTTCTATAAAATAAAATAAAATAAATAGATCAGTGCTTTAGTAATTTGTCAATGTTTTCGTCTTTTTCCAGCTACACCAAAGAGATTCTTCCTGCTATTATTTCTACCATTTCCTCTCAGTGATTCCTAAACAGAAGCTAATCTCTCTGAAACACCTGCAAACTGTTACCTTCTTAAACTAAAATATCCATGGAGGGATATTAGGTATTGAATTTCACTGGCCCAGGGTAGAATATTACCGTTCTTTATTTTAGCTCACTGCTTTTATGTGGTAATCATAAGAGGTTAAGCAAGGAAAGGGAAGATCCAATTTTTGTGCCCAGTTTCCTTTTCTTTGTAGACAAAGGTGGTTTAAAACTACTCATTACTACGAATAGGCATGCTACAGGAGGCTTTAGAGTGCAATATGCAGGCAAAAATTCCAGGGCTTAAAAGAAATAAAATTCATGAGGTTTGGGTTTTGTAAGCAAACCTGTGCATTATATCCTTAAGAAGGCAGCCATGAAGTCACTGACCCGCTCCTCAGCTGGAGGCACTTGGCAAAGCTCCGCTGGAGCCCAGGAAAGGGTTGCCTGGGGCAAGGTTCAGGTTGTTTCTGTACATACTCTCTTTGTTTCTCTCTACGTCAGACTTTCTCTATGTATCCCTGTGCATGGAGGTCTGCGAGTCACATACATCTCTAGCACATGTACGTAAATACTGCAGGAAAACCTCGTTGCAGGAAAAACTTCTGCAACTGAGACAGCTGTCACTCTTGTGTTCTCGTAGAGCTTATTGCTCTGTCAAAGGGACCTAAGTTTTCTGTGTGGGATCACCATCTCAGTTTGCACTGTTTTGTTGTGGTTTTTTTTAAATTTTGACAACATTCAGCAAATAAGATGTAGGGAGAAGATTCTTTTGCTGATCTTGAAAAAGGGGTTTCTCTTAAAGTAGGGAGGAGAAAGCAATTCAAAAGAATGTTAAAACCAAGGATAAGTGACAAAGTTGCAGGTCCCTACCTATAAAAGGGGGTCAGCTGACCCTGTTCTTCCTAGAGTGTTGTAAAGGTTTATTAAAGTTTGTAACATATTTGAATAGAGTGAGAAGAACTGCAGAACCGTTGAGTAGGAAATGAATAATTCTGTCTTTAGAGCCATGCCTGAGCAGTGTGCAGTAAATAAGGCCTGGGGCCAAACGCCAAGCAATGAGGATAAAAGAACATACTGAATAGCTGCTCATTAAGTGAGCACCATCCATCCTGTGCCCTGCTGAAGCAGGTGTCCTGGGGAAAAGTAATAGTATGCAACCTTGTAATTAAAACTGTATCATAATACATATTCACCAGGAGGCAAAATTAAGGATGCCCTGAGTAATTCAGTCTGACATTGCCTAGCTTTTCAATGCTGGACTTTGCAAGTTTTATGTTTCTTTTGCCATGTATATACATATAAGTATATATTTTTTTAATTAATTTATTTTTTTTACTATTTCCTCTGTTTCTAGAGGTGGAGGCATATGATAGGAGATACTAGAATGTAGTCTTTCTGGCCACATATCCAAACAAGAGTAAGAATGACTTCAAGCTAATGGGCTGAAACTAAAGCCACTGTGCGTGTCTGAAGATCCCAGAGCAGTGCTGAAAGGAGGAAAGGAGATGGACTGAAAATCTGTAAGTAAGATAAAGAAAGTCTGAAGGCAAGGGATCATCAGTCTATAGCCTGTATATGGCAGGCACTGATGCACATCAGGGTTAAATCTTGATACATACCTTGTCTTGCCTCACTGGCAATCTAGTGAGATTTCATTAGAAATTTAGCTAGCAAATATTCTATTGAATAAACTCCATATTCTTTGACTATGTCATACTCCTTCCACAGTTTTCTGTCTTTTTCTTTCTTGTTTTTCTTCTTTCTTTTAATCATGTTCATACTTGACTTATCCCAAAGAGATCTGAAATAATTTTCCATGTTTGTTCTCTGCCTTCAAGCTATTGCAGCACCTTTTCTCACTTTCTACCCTGGGATGATCTTGCTTGATATCAGGACTATTTCTCCTTGATTATTGATATTCTTTCTGTACCTATACGTATCTAGCAGTGTGAAAATGTTTAAAAATGGCTGTAGAAATACATTTATATTAACACATGCATTCATGTGTCCATATGCACACATATCTTTTACACAGACATAAGCTGAATATTAAAATAATGTTAATGTCACAGAGACAAGGTCATATCAGTAAATGACTCCTTAAAGCCGTTTGAATTTGAACTACGGAAGTTCTTCCTCTTTCTATGTATTACCCTTTCAGGGGAATAACTTTTGCTTTTAATGAAATGGAAGTTTGTTCCTTTGTTGACTTCCAAATATTCTGGCTGAGCAGAAGATGCCCCAATGCCTCTGCCTGAAAAATCCATCCAGGACTGTCCTCTGGTCATGCTGGAAGGGAGGGCATTTGGCCACAAGACCTGTTCTTGCCATGGACGTGACTATCGGGCAACAATCCTTCAAGTATGAGGATCAAGGAAATCTGTTTCTAACCAAAGGCTAAATTCAGAATCCTCAGCCTTCACCCTATGGGTTCAGGCTCTGTTTTCTGCACACGCCAGACTTTGCAGACAACACTAGTTACTTTCTCATCAGTTTCTGCTCATGGGATTTGATCGGGTGCAAATACCTGGTGGGGGTTTTTTTGTTTGTTTGGCTTTTATTTGTCAGCAGTATACAAGCGGGAAATTTCTGTGTTTGAAGAGAAGGGATCTGTTGTTTGTAACTTGCTTGGGCTTTCTTCTGACCATACTTTTCTCAGCTCTAGCTCCACCTAAGAAATGCCTGGTTTCCAGTCATAGATTGTAGACTGATACCTCATATTTTTTCTATATACCATATATTTTATAGATTACCTGCTTCAGAAATCTTTTGAATAATTGCTTTTTAAACACTCTGCTTTCCCATGTACTTATTTATAAAAGAGATGAATTAAATCTCCAAATACTATTTTATAGGCCTTGAGGGAAGAGAAAACTTATACTAGTTACCAGAATGATTTTTTTTCCTGTATAATAATACAATAAATTTAACTTCCAATATCTAATTCCAGCGTTCATTCAGCCGCCTTGAAAGTCTCCCCTTCCCTAAGAAAACATTGCTTGAGGTTCAATCTCAGGAACTTTTGACTTTCAGCCTCTAAAAAAATTATAATCTCTAAGAAAATACTGCACAGCACTAGCACAGTGCAGAAGTAAAATCATATTAGATGAAAGAAAGAAGGAAGGTAAGAGTGTTGTGCTTTTTTTCCTCCAGCTGGGAGGGTGGTGCATGCTCAGCGTGCTGTGAGGACATCTCACTTCCACAGAATTGCTAGTCTTAGCACAGAATGGGCTCATGCCAAACCTTTCCTCTAGTGTGAGCTGCTCCAGAAATTTTGATCTTCTCCTGCTCCTTCTATTTGCATAAAACATGAAGGATTTTTATTTTTTTTTTTTTTCCTGTCTTGAATATGGAACACAGAAGCTTTTCAGGGTCTCTGGTGCAAGTGTGCTGTGCACCAGGGCAACACCTGGGCTCAGAAATCAAATCTATAAGAGATTAATTCTTGTTCTTGTATGAGGACACAGGTCAGGCTGTGCCACACATGAGCAGAATACTGTAAATCTATCTGTGAGTGTTTTCTCTGATCCCTATGCCTCTATGGCAGATCTGATTGACATTGACTGACCAGTTCACAAGTCACTAGACACAAATAAATGCAGGCAGCATCACGGAAACCTTGTTTCTGGAGTAAACTGGGGTCAAGATACCATTAGCCTAAAGAATGTTTGGGATGCATTGGGATGCAAGGAGGTGGTTTAATGATCTAGATACAAATCACACAGTCAATGCCTGTCCCATTGTCTCCTTCAGCTATTGGTCATAGCAGGCTTACCAAGACCTTTTAAGACTGAGTGCAAGAAGAGCTGGCAGAAACAGTGGGCTGGTTAGCTCAACCAGTTGAGCTTGGTGTTAACAACGCCGTGCTCGCAGGTTCAATTCCCGTTCGGTCTCCATAGGTTGCCTGATCTAGTCAACAGGTGGCGTCCCTGGCAACAGGGAGGCTGGATTAAAATGATCTCTAAGATCCCTTCTAGCCTAAGCCATTTTATGATTCTATGAAAACACTACGAAATTGCAGCACCACTTTCTCTGTAAGCAATTACTCCAGGTTGTGAATATTCAGCTTAGCTCAGGCAGCGTGAAAAGAAATATAAAAATTAAGCCTGTCCAGCACTTACCCCTGGAAACACCACCATCAGTTTAGTGTCCAAATGCAAAGTCTAAAGTCAGAATTTGAGCACTATGGGGGAAAACCACTTTGACTTTATAAAGCCTGCAGGCTGAAGAGAAAGGAATAATGCCAGTTTATCGAAAGTGAGGAAGAGAAACTGCATGAGTATGAGCTGGCTTCTCTGTTTTGCATCCCAACCACCCCTTCCTGTGTTTAGAACAATAGCAGTAATTCTTCAGCAAAGCTGTTGAGAAGAACATTTTCCTACAGTTTGCTTCACCTGATGCCAGGCATAGAGTGATGGTCTCCTCATAGACCAGCCAAAATTGCTCTTAGCAGTTCTGGAAAGCCACAGAGAAAACAAGAAAAAACAAGGAGTGGGGGTGGAAAGCTAAATAAATAATAACAATAACAATAAGAACAGTAAGAACAGCAACAAAAATAATAATAACAACAATAATAATAATAAGCAGAAGAAAAAAAGAAGCAGAAACAACAGCAGAAGAATACCCAGCACCTTTGTTTATGTTGAATATGAATAGGCAGCACAAACCACAAAACATTCCTGCATTTACCCAGAGAAGGAGACTCTAACCAGAAGGGATAACAAATGGCCAAAGGTTACCCTGGCTGTCCAGATCCTCAGACACACCCGTGTTCTGAGGGTATAGACATCACTGGTCTGCCACAGCCAGAGAAACCAAGCTGAGTTTAGCCATTTTTTGTTCACAACACAATAAAATGGTAATTATGTCACTTCTTTTCAAGATGAAAGGAGTGAAAGGACAGAGAGAGGATTATGAAAGAGCAGTTCAGAAAGTTCAGTCACTTATTTCTTACTCACTGAGGAAGGTGCCAGTCTCTTTTTGGTGGTGCCCACTAACAGGACAAGAAATAATGGGTATAAGCTAGAACATAGGAAGTTCCACCTCAACATGAGGATCACTGTGAGGGTGACAGAGCACTGGCGCAGGCTGTCCAGGGAGATTGTGGAGTCTCGTTCTCTGGAGACATTCAAAAGCCACCTGGACACGTTTCTGTGTGACCTACTGTAGGTGATCCTGCTCTGGCAGGGGGGGTGGACTAGATGATATTTTGAGGTCCTTTCTGCCCCCTAGCATTCTGTGATTCTGTGATTCTGCGATTCTGTGATTCTGTGATTTAGATTAGATATTAGGAAGAAATTCTTTATGATAGAGGTGGTGAGGCACTGGCACAGGTTGCCCAGGGAAGTTGCGGCAGCCCTCTCCCTGGAAGCGTTCAAAGCCAGGCAGGATGGAGCTTTGAACAACCTGGTCTAGTGGGAGGTGTCCCTGCCCACAGAAGGGGGGTTGGAACTAGATAAGCTTTAAGATCCCTTCCAACTCAAACCATTCTATGATACTATGACCTCTTCTTCTTCATATGAGATCTTTCAAGAAGGGTCCTTTTGTGAAAAACTTGGGTTTTACAGTGCTAAATTTCACTTGGAGCACATTGAGATTCCAGTGTAACACAATTTCTATATACCTGTTTAATGATAAGCATTGATCTAAATCGCATCCTTAGTCAGCAAAGGATTCAAATCCCTTATGAGACTCAAGGACTTGCAATTACTTTTCAGACAGAAGAATAATACATCAGTGTAGGAAAAAGAGGCTTTGAAAAACATCAGTATGACAAATGGAATCAAAACCAAGCCTGAAAGGTGATCTTTTAAATAACAACAATAATAAAAAGTTATGCACAGTATATGAGAACTATCTCAGCACTGAATACTTAGTTATTATTATTACCATTATTCTAACATATTAATAACACCCTTATCATCTGGACAACACATCCTACAGCTCTATACTGATCTTTTAGCTCCAAGCAACTGGGCCATACTGACTTGAAGTCTGAAGCGCATTGTGAGTGTTGCATGCCAAATTTTTGCCACCAGGTTGTTCACCTATATAGGCAAAAGAGAGTCTAACAAACGTGGACTTGGCATTTGCCCCATGGTAATGAAAATTCAGTTTGATGTCAGCAAATGTTGCAGATATGAATCACTATTCCTATAGACTTTGTTAGTATTCTGAAGGTTTGTTATTTCACTGTGTTCAAGGAAAAAAAAGAAGAAATATCACAGATGGTCTTCACTGTCAGTCCATCCTGTTCCAGGCTACGAAGTTAAGCTATTTGTTTAGCATTACAGCATTTTAGTTTAGATATTGAACCTTTATAGCATGAAAAGATAAAAAGCAGAGCAACATCTGAATCAGATCTTAGCTTTTAAAGAATATTTAAAATAATAGTTTATGTATTAAAAGAAACCTGAATATTGGAAATAAACAAATAAATTACCAAAATGACGTAAAGATAGTCACTAGCTGATGAACAGTTACGTTGCCTTGCAGTTAATTTGTCTCTCTTACATGAGAAATAAGTTAGTTAAAAATCAATTTCTACTATGAAAAAAATAGAAAGAATTAAATCATAAGTCTTATACCAGTGGTAAAAGTTAATAGAAATTTTAATGAAAGTACAAACTACATAGGGTTTGAACTCAATATCCTTGAAATATAAGGCATCTATCCTCCAGGCTAAAGAGCTTTTGGTACCATCTACAAACAAGATGTATGATTTTCACAGGCTATCCTGAAGAGCAGAGCTATTATCATACATTAGATTTTGCTTCTTGATTAAAAAATCATATTAATTAAATGCAATTAAATTAAATTAAATTAAATTAAGAGCTGAAGATGCAGCAATCCATTTATTATTATTTTCTCACAGTGTGGACCACATTCTAATAGAGTGATCACCCTCACTCCCAGCCTCCCAGTCACAGTGACAACAACATCCCTGGAGCTAGGTGTGCAGAACAGATGCGTTGTGGAAGTATTTACAGATTTTCATTCAGTGAGATTTTTCTTGCGTAAGGAAAACTGATTTGGCAGCCTTCACTTCATCTTTGGGGTCATCTCTTCCTCTGAATATTTATTTATTTGTCTTGCTGTCTCTGAATTGTCTTTTCTTTATATCATTCTGTCTTATTTCTTTGCATTGTACTGGTCTACTTCACTGTATCCACTCTAGAATTCATGGAAACCTTATTGCAAAAGACAGACATCTCTGCTCATAGCTACTCTTAATTCATCTGTGTTGTACAATCATTGAGATCGTGCATCTCAATGATTCTTTAGAAGAGAGAAGTAGAGAAGAATGCAACAGATGCCTCAAAGTAAGAACAAATTAAATTCTGGGATGTCTTGAAGGCCAGATCAGCCATCCAAAAGGCACTTTTGGTGTCATGTACAGACTCCTGAGCAAACTTTAATCAGATCACTTAAAGTCAAGAGGTCTAGGATATGTCCATTCGGTTAGAAGGGAGAAGCTCTTGTTCTGGCAGCGTAATTTGGCCCAGAGGCCACTGCAGCAGACAGCAGGCACACAGCTCCTGCATGTGAGTTACTGTGTCATGTCCTTCTGCCCCGCTTGGCACAGGCTGGCAGTATGAAACACGTGGGCTGCCCTGCTGGAGTGGAAGAAACTTGTTGAGTCCCCTAAACTATGACACGAGAAAAGGTAAGCCACTTCTCCAAGCAGTATGGAAGTGGGTAATGAAGTCCCAGCTGGCTGAAGAACTGATAGCAGGTGAGGAGTCAGAAGCAAAAAGAAAGACCTGTATCAACAAACCATTTCTTGCCATCTGAGTCTCATAGCAGTCCTGTGACCTTGTTAAAACGAGCGTGTTTTCCCTGGATTTTTAACTTCCTGAAAACATTAGGGAAAAATTTCTATTATTTGCAGTTCTTTATGAGTGGGCAATCATCATGTAAGTGTACTATTAAAAGCCTGCGCAGCTGCCCCTATAAAACTGAAACCAGAGTCCTTGTTGATGAACACACAAACATACCACAAAAACACACCGGAGCCGTTTTTCTAAAAGCCCATGTAAGAGAATTTGGAATTATTTTCTGCTGTTGTGCTCTCCTTCCCTCCACTAAGCTGGCACAGCCATCCCCCCTTTTCTGAAACGCCTGCTACTCTCAGGAGCATTCACCTCCCCCAGCTCCACGCTCCTACCATCTGCGAGAAACTTCTTCCTATATCATCTGTCTCACCCATTTTCTATCTATCTCAATTTAATTCACTACTGGCAACATGTTCTCTCTCTTGCCCTCCTTAATTCCTTTTCCTTTCTCTCCACAATATCATTTTATATGTTAATATTGTTACCTAGTGTTGTCTCAGGTTCCTGGATACAGGTTATACTGAAGGAGCTTGTTGCATCGCATTTGCCACTGTATCTTTATACATTGTTTTTATCTGTTTCAAGGACATTATGAAAATGAGTCTGTTCGTGATTATATACTGCTGATCCAAGACACAACTCTGTTTTCCTTTTGGAAAATCATGTTGGCTAAATGTCTTTCTTTCTGATACCTCTGGACAGCTTCTGCATTGTGTTCCCTTATGACAGTTTGTTTCAGAAACAGATTAAACTATGCTGCAAAATAATCTCTTTAGACTATCCATTTCACAGCAAATACTAACAGGGACTGAACTGAAAGGAAGATGCTTTCTGTAAATAGAGTGAGTCCATAACAGTTTTTCCTCCGATATTTATAAAGTCAGAAACGCAGGCTTAGAATTTACTCTCCACGCCATAGCCAAATCCTGTCCAGATCTTCAACTTGCTATTACTCAGGGAAACACCGGCTTGTAAGTCAGAGTAGGAACCAAGCAGAAAGATCAGGCTATATCTTTGATGAGTATGCACAGGTGTGCTTACAGTCATCCTATCCACTTCAGTCCCACAGTGCAAAGACAGTTTCTGAACCAAGGTGAGCAGTAGCCTGGCACTTCATCACAACCGACTCCTCAGTCTTTTGCAATTCACTTATTCACATGGAAAACTGCTGATTAAGAGTGGCCTTTGACTCATTATCAGATTTAAAAATAGTTTTAAGGGCTTAATTGTAAGATTTCTTTGTAACCTATGCTCACATCTGGAAGAAAAAAAAAAAAAGCTTGCTGGGTGTCCTTTCATTTTCGAAGAAAATCCTAACCAAACTAATCTCTGGAGTCTGAGAAATCAAATTGTAAGCCTTTCAGGAAAATTACACTATAAAATAGGCCACGCATGAAAATATAATTAAAGTCGTTAGTAGTTTTCACTACAGGAGCCCTGTTCTGCTCTCTGAAACAGCAGCCATAGCTCCATTCATGTGAAATTGGACCAAATCTGCCATACAACTGCTCCATAGTGATATTTCTTGGGCACAGGAAAACATGTTCTACTCTGTGTTCATCCATTAGACCTTTTCCTTCCTGCTGTTCAAGAATCCAGCAAGCACTTTCAAAGCAGAGGGGTTTGCATCCTAGAGGACTTCCAATCAACATAAAACCATACAAAACCAGTACTTGTTCACAGACCTTTTGAAGAGAAAAAAATTTCACATATATTTATGAAAATAAAATTCTTAACCAAGGGACTATTCTGTTTTCCAGGACAGCAGTTGCCATGTGTGTTCTAAGTTTCTCTCCTAAAAAGACAAGATTTATATGTGCAGATGAGGTGCTTAGGGGTGTGGTTTAGTGGTGGACCTGGCATTGCTAGATTAATGGTTGGACGTGACGATCTTAAAGGCTTTTCCCAACATAAACAATTCTATGATTCTATAATTCTATATTATGTCCTAAAAAAAAATCTGTTTGTTTGTTTTCTAACAGAGGATGGCAGAAGCCCTGGTACTACACACCTAAAGTTATAAATGCGATATATAATATTAATTCCACATACAGAAGAAATAGACAAAGGCAGCAGATCCGCTAAGGAGTATATCACAAATTCCTAAATAAAGAGAACGGAATATCTGAGAATGAAGGAAAGGAAAATGAATTTAAAGGAAATGTTGGTTTTCTCCAGGGATGCCCTCTTCTATTTCTAAAGCTTTTGCCCTGGGGGTCCATTTATCAGCTTGCTTAAACTGTGTGTATACATAGTTCAAAACAATAAATCTTTAAAGATGTGAAAGGCTATGTATGACTCCACTGAAATGCTTTCACATTATTGTCTTAAACTAAAGAATTCTGTATTCACATTTTAAAGTATTAAATAGAAAGATGTCCTGGTTTGTATTATCTGACCAATGAACCAGGGAAACAGCTGCAGATTCATTTTCTGTATGATTTCCCTGACGGATACATTCAGAAAGCCATGGTCAGGGGCTGGTAAAACCACTCCTGGGAAGAGGTCAGAAATGATGCTGTCAGAGAATTGAACCATGTGGGAGAGGCACAGAAGATTTAAAAAAACCTAAACAGATAAGGAATGTGTGACCAGGGCCACCACTAACATAATAATTTTAGTTTCTCTTATTTAAATCTTCTTTAATGCTTCATCTACAATTAATAAGATTTGCTGTTTAAAAAAAGTTCAGAGAGTTCCACATTTATTGCTAAAACATAAAAGTAAAATTCTGGCCTTTCATCATCTGAAATATATATAAAACTTTGTGACTCAAAAGTCTCTTTCAAACATCTCTGAGGGTGACAATTTAAAAAACTGCCCAAAATGAACAGTTTATTGTTCAAATCCCACCACAGAGTAGTGAAGATATAAGCCAAGATGATACTTGGTATTATAGCAGGCTGGCATCAAAGAGAATGAGCATTCCATCTATTTTTGAAAATATTTCTTCATTTAAAATAAAAGATAACCCATGAAAGGTGTAAAGATTATCTTTCTCATACCAATAATGTCAGATAGACCAAGTACACAGAAGGACAGAAGCAATACGTACAGGGAAATGACCCCAAATTAATGTTAAATGTGGACTTTCATAACAGCAATGACAATAATAACAATATAAAAAAGGAACTCTGCACAAAAATTGTATATATATGTATATATATAACATATATTTGAGAGAGAGAGAGATGTATGGACTCTCGACCAGTCCACTCATTCAAACACTTCCCAGCCTCTCTTCATCGACATGTGTGAAATTGACCCAGGAATTTTCTGCATTTTAGAGGGGTTTTCTCTCATAGTTTTGAGAGCAGGTGACACCCTACCTGGATCCAAACAACCAACCTCTTTGATGCCTGTCTCTGCCACTTAGATTCTAGCCTCATCCTCCCAATGTGCAGCATCAGAATGAAGTAGAGGTGGGGAATGAGACAACCGCTTGCACAGAGGGGGCCACAGGTTGGGTGTCCCCTGAGACCATTAAACGAGCTAAGGATACTTTAGTGATGATATTGCGGCTGTGGAAGTTGACTGGAACCAGCAAGCTGTTATTTTTCAGTGGGATACAGGAATAGGCATATCTCTTGTCTCTACCACAGCAATGCAAAAGTGTATGCTATGTATCTCATTTAAATGATGTACCTTTATCTGCAAGGACAAAGTGCAAACCACAGTGTATGTGAGTATTTTATGTTAGATATACATGCCAAAGACACTCAACAGTGAACTCTTGCTGGCTGTCCAGTTTAATGGCATTTACATAGTCCTGATTTGAACAGTTAGCTTTCTGACATGTTCTAAATTGATCTCCCCTCTTGAGCTAGCAGACCTACATTGGGTTTCACAAACAGGTAGTTTGAAGGAATGCTGCTATTTCAGACAAAGTATCTAAAAATGACATTATTCACATTTCTAAGAGCACAAATGCTGTATGACTTCAATATACAAAAATCTCTAAACCTCAAATTTCAAATGGCAAAAAACATCTTCTTTGTCAGTGTGCCTTTAGACCTATCAGAGATAAAGTTGCAATTAGCTGAACACTACTTTGTGAACAAATCACATAGACACTTGAACTAAACTGCTCACAGTGACGTTTAAAACACTGGTTTCTGCAAGGCAATATAAACACACCGAAGAGAGGTTTCACACCATAATAAAAATAATAAAAAGAATTATTTTGCAATAAACATAATTCAGATCAACATGGAGAATGACAACTTCCAGAATAAAAGCCTGTCAATCCCCACCTCCCCACCCTATACACATATAGATGTGCATCCAAAAGAAAATAACAGTTCATAGCTTCCATTAAAATATATATTTAATAACTCTATATGGCTGTAAAGACGCTTTGAGATTTTTCAAAGAATAAAAAGCATTTCCAAATGCATTTCAAGGAGTAAAGGCTACTAGCAAATTCCCTGCCAAAACAACTTAAATTACCATGCCACTTTTCCATGCGTGTTCAAAAGCAAAATGGGGATGAATATGAAACACCAAGTCTAAGATCTATTTTTCAAAGTGTTGAAGCTAACACATGAAAGTGAAATATTTCTTAGTCTCCCTAACTATAGATCGACTGCATTAATGCAAGACAACGACTAAAAGCTATACCAAAGCATTTAAAGGCTAAAAAACAAGCAATCTGGTTTTCTCAAGGAGGGCATAATAAATTAGCTGTAGAAGAAACAAAAGTGTTCAGAATTCTAAGGCAACTAAAAACTGCCTGTTAGACACTGAGGAATACCTAAGTGTGAAATTTCAAAACCTGAAATATCTAATTTAATTCTGTTTTTAAAATCCCTGTTCCTCTTAGGAATATGAGATAAGGTATGTGCACAATAACCTGAAAAACCTCAAGAAGATGCAGAGACAGATGGAAATGTAAACAAGTTTGAAGGATCTCTGCCAAAAGTCTGCTCTAATCCACTGTCCAATCATTAAAGAATAAACATCACACAAACCTCTTTGTTTTGAATGAATTACAACCTGGAATTACTTGGCAAACACACAATGCAGAACGTCATGGAAATAAAGAAATAGAATGTAGCATAGAGGGACATATTTGCAAGTCATCTCCTTCTGTGCAAGATCACAAAAAAGTATAAAAAAATGTCTTTAGGACTCTGTTGGCTGAGGTTATAGAAAACAAACTTTTGCTTTTGCTCCTGGCAGCTGCAGGGGGGAGGCTCTGCAAGCTGCAGGATCGGTGGTGAATGGGACTCTCTTACAAAAGTCACCTTGGAGCTGCCCTTGAGACTTGACTTTCGGTCCAGGCAGGCACTGAGCCTCCTGGAAGGCTAGCACGGGGCAGCTGGGTCTCCAGAAAGGACCAGAGGAGCTGCTTGTTGAAGCTGTGGACACAGGAGACACAAGGTTGCCATCCTCATAGCTGCATCTCAAATGTTGCGTCTTCATAAGGTAGATAATAAAGAGTCTAACTTTAATTCTTCCTCAGACCTAGCCCCCCTGGTAGCTTAGCTGGCCAATTTCCCTGCTGTGATTTATATCTCTGTCACAGTAAAATACCTCTTGTTTTAGGAAGAGAAAATATCCTTAGCAATTTCCTATTCTCTCCCCTATCTTGTGACAGCATGCTTCTTAAATTAAGGCTTATCATTGGAAAAAGTGCCCCGCACGGAAATCATACTACATAAAAAAAGGCTATAGATGTCTACAGTGCAGAGGACTAAACTTGCTATGAGGCCATCAGTATTCAGTTCCTCTTTAACTAGTTTTGTTCTCCCAGTGGTCCCCTTCATTTGGTGGTGTCAGCAACACCTACCAGGAGCTGTCTGGCCAGACAGGAAAATGGACACATTGCTTTTAATTATATGACTCATTAGCTAATGAAATTAAGCTTGATCAGCAAAGAAATTCTATGTTCTATTTCTCTTATTGATTAGGCTGAATACATTCATATAGGTAAAACATTTTTGCTTTCAAATTTCCAATATCTGCAATCATATTGCAGACATTCCCTATCCACATATTGTAGCAACTATGAAAGAATGATTTTTTTGCTGACAATAAGCACAGTAAAGGACAAGACGTCCCTCTCATTGATGCCAGCATAGATTGGAAGTAATTCTATTAAGGTCAACATGAACCTGTCAGACATTGCAAATCCATATTTCCCAGGGAGAAAAGAGAGCAGGAGCTGAAGGCAGGAATTCAGTAGGACAGTAGTAGGCAATTGTATTAGAAAAACATGGCATGGTAGGGTATAAAGCTTTCATTACATTTATATACACATACACACACATAGAAAATATGTATCTGAGCAAGAAAATAGATTCTCTTATTAATCTCTTGGGGAGTTCTATTATGGATGCATTAGTACAGATCTATTTTCTTTGTCTAGATTCATCCCGTTGTTTTCCCCTTTCTCCAAGGAACTTCACCTCCAACTTGGGCAAATATTAGGGTCCTCTTTCTGTAGTTAGTTATACTTACATATGCTTTCTTTGGTGGCTATGGCTAAGGTTAGCTGAAATGGCTCCTTCCCGTTGTCTCTCCCTTTGCCTTTCATACCAGATGGGTTACGTTCTGTGAAGAACCTCTGCCTATACTTCCTGATGCAATGGCAGTTGTGCCTTTATTTACCAAATACATGCATAACCCTGCCCTTAGCCTATTTGCAGGGAAGATCCAAAGACAAAGGGGTGTCTGGAAAAGGGGAGAGTGAAAGAGGATGATTAGGAAAGAAGATAGTAAGGTTCTTCAGAGATTTGATCTTAAATTTCAAGGTCTATACATTTTCCATGTGGAAAAATGGGCTAAGACATCTAAAATGTCCTCCTCTGCCCACACATATCCCAAAAGCTGGAGTGGCTGATACAAGATCTGTCAGTTGTAGGCCTTGCACTGCCCAGATGTAGAATCATAGAATCATAGAATAGTTTCAGCTGGAAGAGACCTTGAAGATCATCGAGTCCAGCATTTGTCCCAGCCATATCAACCTATTAAACTATGTCCCCCAGTGCAACATCTAGTCGCCTCTCAAACACTTCCAGGGACAGTGACTCAACCACTTCCCTGGGCAACCTGTTCCAATGGCTGACAACCCTTTCAGTAAAGAAATTCTTCCTCATATCTAACCTGAACCTCCCCTGGTGCAATTGAAATTCATTTCCTTTCATCCTATGACTCTCCACTAGGGAGAACAGACCAACCTCTGCCTCTCTACAACCTGCCTTCAGGTAGTTGTAGAGAGCCATGAAGTCTCCTCTCAGTCTTCTCTTCTCTAGGCTAAACAGCCCCACATCCCTCAGCCTTTCCTCATACGACTTGTGTTCTAAGCCCTTTACCAGCTTGGCAGCCCGCCCCTGTACCCTCTCCAGCACCTTGATGTCCCTCCTGTAGTGAGGGGCCCAAAACTGGACACAGTACTCGAGGTGAGGCCTCACCAAAGCTGAGTAGAGGGGCATGATCACTGCCCTACTCCTACACTACACTATTTCTGATACCTCACTACACTATTTCCGATACAGGCCAGGATGCCGTTGGCCTTCTTGGCCACCTGGGCACACTGCTGGCTCATGTTCAATGGGCCATCTTTTAACACCGCCAGGTCCCTCACTGCCTGGCAGCTCTCCGGCCACTCCTCCCCAAGCCTGTATTGCTGCTGAGGAGTGTTGCGGCTGGCTGGGG
>NW_009723169.1:133079-139488 GCF_000703405.1 Apaloderma vittatum
GTTATTGAATTTCATTGAGTTGGCCTTGGCCCAGTGATCCAGCCTATCCAGATCCCTCTGGAGAGCCTCCCTACCCTCAAGCAGATCGACACTTCCACCCGGCTTGGTGTCATCTGAAAACTTACTGAGGGTGCACTCCATCCCCTGGCCCAAGTAATTGATGAAGATGTTAAACAGGAGTGGCCCTAGTACTGAGCCCTGGGAACACCACTCGTGACCCATCGCCAATTGGATTTAAGTCCATTGACCACAACTCTCTGGACTCGGCCATCCAACCAGTTTTTCACCCAGCAAAATGTATGTCCGTCCAAGCCAAGGGCAGCCAATTTCTGTAGGAGAATGCTGTGGGCTACTGTGTTGAATGCCTTACTAAAGTAAAGATAAATGACATCCACAGTCTTACCTTCATCCAGCAAGCAGGTCACCCAGTCATAGAAGGAGGTGAGGTTTGTTAAACAGGATCTGCCCTTCACAAATCTATACTGACTGGATCTGATCACCTGGTTTTCCTGCATGTGCTGCATAATGGAACTCAGAATGATCTGCTCCATCAGCTTCCCTGGGACTGAAGTCAAACTGACAGGCCTATAATTTCCTGGATCATCTTGCTTTCCCTTCTTATAGATGGGTGTTATATTTGCGTTCTTCCAATGAACTGGGACCTCTCCAGTCAGCCAGGACTGCTGATAAAAGAAGGAGAGCGGCCTGGTGAGCACCCCCGCTGGCTCTCTCAGGATTCAAGGATGAATCCCATCTGGCCCCATAGACTTACAGATGTCAACGTGGAGGATTAGGTCTCTGATTATCTTCTCGTGAATTGTGGGGGGGCATCTTACTCCCAGTGCAAAGCAAGTCAGACCAGATGTACAGTCCTGCTCCATTTGGTCATACGTCTCTAGTCAGCCTCTTTCTCACATCTCCTGTCCCACCTCTTGGGAAATTTTGCCCTTTGCATCACTAATTCTGTAAAAGCAAAACTTTTACAGAGTTCAAGGAGTTGGTTTTTTTTGCATAATGTCTTTGTAAATCATAATTGGGAAATGTGTTAAATCAGCTGTTAGCTTTAGTAATTGAAACCTGCTGGCTGGGGCCCATGAGATGAGGAGTCCTCCAGCTGGGACTAACAACAGCCTTGGAGCTAGAAGCAGAAGCTGGGAAGAGGTGACTGGAAGTGAAGAGAAAGGCTTGATGGGGGTTTAGAGAACCTGGTGTGGGGACCCCATCATGCCTGGCACGGTGCGAAACACAAGGCAGAGCCAAGTACAGCTGTCCCCCTCTCCGGCTGCAAAAAAAGACGTAATTGTACCCATTAGTTTCACTGCAGAGTAGCAGTAAGTGAACTTCTAACAGTTTGGAGGTCATTTCACTGCATGATCCAGGTGATTAGCTGAGCCCCTTGGGCCTGCAAGACCAACCCTAAGTCTCATGTAAACAAGCTTAACTGTAAGATGGTGAATGAATGTTTTTGCCCCCTCTCCCCAGACAGTGCAGAATGGATTGAAAATGCAATGATGACTTGAAAAATTCGTAGAACTGAACTTCTCAAACCTGAGAAAGACTTGATTTTCATTTGCAGATGAGAGCTTGTAACATTTCTTATTTCATCAAACTAGATGGGCACCCACACAACCGCCTAAGTGCAGCATTTTCTAAGCCTTACATACACTCCTTTGGGGTGGCAATATTATAGCGCTTGGCATAGATGTCCAAGTATTGAGGCAAATTGATTTGCAGCATTTCTTTCTGTATGTTCAGCTGATCCAAGGTAGTGTCTATCACTCCTTCCTCTTAGCCCCAGATACAAAATGGACATTAATAAAATTATTAAGATTAGAAGGGCCTCTTATTTATTATCTAAGAAGCAACCCTGATTTCTTAATTCTTAAGGTTTTCATTCTGCTTGAATTAGTTGTTGACAGTGTCCTTGCTTTCATATATATTTTTCTGAGTAAAATCTATGAACAAGGAATCTGTAGCACACTTATGTTTTCACCCAGATCGCTACTCCACAGGCTCGTCTGCCCAGCTGAACAGACTTTACCTGAATGCTCAACACTTCCTTACTTCACAGTCTGCGGAACCCCCAGAAGTTGCTCTCTACCGAATTGCACTGCTCAATGCAACCTGCAAACATTAAAGCGTGACCCTGCTATTGAAATATGTTGGAATCATCAGTGGTATTTGGTTTATGTACTTGGGGAATTACTTCCACAACCTAGCTGGGCAGAGGCTGTGCAGAATTACCGTAATTCCTAAGGGGTCACAGATTTCACAGACACCATTGTGCTACAATGTATGCTGAAAGGAGAACTTACCACTTTCTGCAAGTAGGTGAAAGCAGGTTGTAGTGAGATGGGGGTCATTCTCTGGTCCCCAGTAACAAGTGACAGGACAAGATGAAATAATGTCAAGTTGTGCCAGGGGAGGTTTAGATTGGATATTGGGAAAAACTTCTTCACAGAAAGGGTTGTCAAGTGCTAGTACAGGCTGCCCAGAGAAGTGATTGAGTCACCATCCCTGGAGGTATCTAAAAGACATATAGATGTGGTGCTTGGGAACATAGTTTAGTGGTGGACCTGGCATTGCTAGGTTAACAGTTGGATTCAATGGTCTTAAAGGTCTTTTCCAACTGAAATAATTCTATCATTCTATTTTATAATTCTATGCTCCTTCATTCACTTCACATGTGAAGTCTTATGAAACAGTAGTTTCACAGCTTTTAATTGATATGTTCCTGTGACTGATGAGGAACAGAGGCAGCACTCCTACCCGCTGTGGCAGCGTAAGGCCAGGACCCCAGCAGTTCCTGAAGCTGAGTGCACCTTAGCTCATTTCTTAGGTAGCCTTTGAACATGTACCTGATTAAATCCAGCTTTTACAGCATGGTTCATCACCACAGGGAACTTTCCTACCCCTTCCCAAACCAAATCCCCAGAACTGTGTTGGGAATAGGCCCTAGCAGGGCCGTCTCTGCTGGCTATCCCAAGGAGAGCTCTTGCTCATGCGGTGACAGAGACAAGACTTGAGCAAGACGAAGTCCCCCTGCTTTGTGCAGAAATTGTGCAGTTAAGCCTAGAAATCCTAGGCGTGGAGAGAAACTCTTAGCATGAAAAACTGGACAGCTTCTCTGATGGGTGAATTTGATTTTTAAGTTAAGACCAGAAGCGCGTTCCCCCATCAGCGAGGCGACTTGGTGAATCCCATTAATTGCTCATCTCTCCCAGCTATCTGCAGGTGCTATCAATACACCTTCTACCGCCTCTCCTGGGATAGCTGAGACACTTGGCAATTAATTTGCAGGATCTCAAGCAGAAAATTATCTCTCTGTAGAACGAGAAAACCCTGACTGGTCTCCATTTTAAGACAGATAGTACAGAAATGGCTGTTATTCCCTTGAAATCCTGAGCGTGCATCTCCCTTTCTCACTTATCCTCTCTTACTCCTTCTGGGGTTTATATAGGTGATAAAGGACTGTGCTGTTATACAGAAAAATTACAGCCTGAGCGTGGCCAGAACTGCACCCAAAACTGAGCAGCAGCTCTTATGGAGCCATCTGACTATCACTGCCTGCATCTGTGTGAAAATGCTGGATCCAGCCAGCTCTTTGGAGCAGGTTCAAAGAGCTGGGGATACAGAAAATGTTTTCTTCTTAATTTTCACCATAAAAATCAGCACCTTTAATACATAAGAATCAGGAGCTACACATTGCAGATGGGAGCCAGAATTTCCATCTTCTACATGCAGAAAAAGCATTGAAACAAATATGTTTTATTGATTATTTTGATTGTGGATCTGGACAATAGGATCTATTCCAAATGACATCTGCCATTTAAAGCTTTAGTAACACGATAATTAAGTAAAAGTCAGTTAACTTTTAATTTGCTTCTACCAATTTATGTTCCAGAACCCCTACACTGTGCTCCATACTAGATAGTGCCTTTCTCAGAATTTAAAATATATCATATTAAGATTCCTTACAGATACTTGGAATTTCCTCATGAAATTGAAATCCGTTGCTATGAATACTCATGTTCAATACAAGTAACTATGCCTCTTACCATGCAAATCAAGAAGAAAAATGAATTATAACTGAAAGAAAGGTTTTTACTGGAACAGTTTCACAAGGATATAAAAAATGGTAATAAAATGGTGATATAAAAATTAAATCAGCATATAAAAATTGAAATGTTAAATGCTGTACTTTCTGTTTAATATTTATCTAAAATAAAAATCCTAAATTTCTGTGAGTACTGCAATCTGCTTTCAGTTATTATAAATCTGATAACACCTATTCTAAGAGGGGTTTTCTTTGACTGGGGGGTGGGAACTTTGTAAATTGATCGTGTATGTGAGTAATAAGGACAAGTCAGATCAGTGCAAATCTGGTGCTACTGATCCATTTTCTCCACTTCAGGTGAGTTAGTTCACAGCAGCTTCAGGTTTACATTCTTAAGGAAATCATGAACATTTCTTTAAAGTTCCCACATAAGTGGTTAATTCATAATCAGGGCATGAGCAATAAAGTTCTTTTCTCTCGTCTAACATTAAAGTAACATTAATTACTCGACATTAATTAAAGCAGTGTTAATTATTTTACCAAAGGAGCTTTATTCTCCCCAGTTCCCACTCAATTAATGCCTCACTCATGCTTTGAACAAACAGACCCTAAAAATAAACCACAACAAATCCCAGAACTTCAGGAAGCGCTCTTCTGTCTGGGAATATCCTGGCAAAATCTGTCTGTGTATCCATTTGAGATATTAATATTGCCTCCAACAGCAGGTTTCCTGAGTACCTCTCTGTATTAAACACGTTTACCACCCAGCCGCTCTGTGCCATTATCCTATGAGTCAGAGAAACAAAGCACCATGTTTGTCTGCCCTAATTTGAGTAGCTAAACTTAGATGTAACTCTGGGCTCATCCTCTGATTAACCCTCTGGAAGCATCCCCACCTCTACCTCTCCTGCCAGGGCAGTGCAAAGTTATTAGCTCAAATTTAGACATCTTAGTATTAGATCAGCCAGCCTAAGTTATTTGCCTAACGTGCAATACTGGGAAGAAAGATGTCATCTTTCAAGCCTAACTAACTACTAGACTATTCTTTCTCTTCCTCAGTTCAAAATGGAGCAACATACATTGTTTCAAGTAGTACTTACATGTTTGTATTTTTTAATGTTCTAGCATTGCTGCCTGGTTAACTAGACAATAGGGAAAATATGGAAAGTTTAGAGAGCATTTTGCATAAAAACCCCCCACCCAATTCGTATAGTGCCTCTGAAGATTTTTTTTTTAAAAAATTTATTTACATTATCATCACTTAAAATGTTTCCAAACTAGAATTTACAGTACTTTAAAAAATCAGAAAAGATTTTATTATCAGTTATATATAAGTGGGTGTTCCTAATTCTATTATGCCATAGAATTTTTTTGGGTGAATCCCAGGGTGTTTCAGTGCATCCCATTTTTATATACAAATTGGAAGAGATTACCAGAGAGGTTAATGAGTCAGGGTACTTGATGGATGCACACGAAGTGTCCCATATGTTTGTGAGGTGAAGAAAAAAACAGCTGCAAAGTACAAATAGTCATGACGACATAAACAGAATCAACATATGAACCCTGCCAGGAGGTATGCTGTAAGATTTGGTTAATCAATACGTAAAAAAAAAAAAAGGCAATTAATCTTTTAGACTCTCTTTATAAATAGACTCTCCTTGTACAGTCTCACCTAACAAATCTATAAGGATTTGAAGAAGCATCACATCAAAAATATCCTCTAGCTACTTCAATTGAGAATGCTGTGTGTGATGTCCCCAGCCTAATAGATGCACCTTTTCAAGTCTGGCCCAACTAAAAGCAACAAGAAACCATGTGTTGGTAAATAGCATTGACAATAGATACCGAAAAGGCTGTTTTTAGCCCAGAAGTCATGTACTTCTCATGTTACAAACCAGGAATGAACACTCAATAAAGAGATTCCTTAACCAGACACACTTTATCATGCACGCATCCAAGGCTCAGGAGAGCTGTCAGTAGCAAAAAGCCTTTGGGTAATGCCCTGCCTCTCCCACAAGCCCTGTATTTGTCAACTTTTCAGCCTGGTAGACCGACCCCTGTTTGCTATCTAGTCTGCAAATCATGTGGTAGTTGCTGGCCACTCACCAGCAACTTTTTAATAGTTGTTGAAAAGATGTGTCTATACATATTGCTTTTAGAAGGCCTAATAAATAGAGGACAACCCCTTTCCATCATCATTTTCACCTCTCACTTTCAGACTGTGAAACAAACAAAAGACATTAGTTCTGTTAAAAACTAAAAATTACTAAAAATTGGTAAACTGCTACTTTCATAGGATTACACTTTCTGAACACTGGTGCATTATTATTATTATTATTATTATTACTATTA
>NW_009723170.1:0-5773 GCF_000703405.1 Apaloderma vittatum
GCTGTGGCAAGGAAAAATGTCGTTGTGGAGCATAATCCAGAAAAAGCTGGGACTGCTTTGTGTGGAGAAGAACTGGGCGTGGGGCAGGAAGGCAGCTCCTTCTCTTAAAGTTTCTTACCACAAGAAGTACTTCCATTGCCTTCAGACAAGCCAGCTTGTTGACCTGATGGGTTAAAAAGCGGCAAAAAGAAAACACCCTGCGGCCGGGAGGTCAGCAGTGCTGGTACATGGGTAGATGGGGAATATTTGGCCACCTGGAGCTGTGCTCCCGCACCGCTCCTGAGTTGGTGTTAATTAAGAGCTCTGCAAGAACATTTCATCCCACATCACAGCAGCGCGCGTGGGATGCAAAGCACAGTCACATTCACAAGAGGATCTATAAATAACCTCTTAAAGAAATCTCTCTGAAAGAAAACAAACCTCATGCAGTTCCACCTTAAAAGGAAAATTGCTCCTCAATGTAGAATGTGTGAGCTCCAAAAAGCAAATTGGAAACAGATCATCATCTTTCCTCTCCGCAGCACAGACGACACTGGAGGCCACGCAGTGTGGTTTCAGCTGAGGTCTTACTTTTCTAATGACAGTTTAATTAACATCTCTGTTTTGGAGACTTTTTGGCCATGACTGATGCCTGTGGTGCAGGAGTGTGCGCTGTGCCCAGGGGTTACAAGAGCTGACGGGTGGTGGAGGACGGCTGAGGGAGGAGAGGAGATCCTGTGCTCTCTGACCAAGCTCAGGGGCTGAGCCACGGCCCTGACTCGCACCTGCCATTGAAATGCAGATGTTCAGCCCCTCAGCACCTGGGGAGAGGGTCCCAGCACCGGGCACTGTTTCAGCACAGGAAAAGAAAGTGCTCCAGTGTCACTTGGGTGAGCTTGCTCAGGTGTCCACAGTGTAGATGTGGCTGTCCAGGCCCCTGCCCTGCTCCAGCTTCTCCCCAGCAGAGCCTGGGGCAGCACCTGCACTTTCTGGAGGTTATCGAGAGTGTTAGTGCCAAGCTTGGGCCAGAGTGGAGGTCCTCCAGCCCTTCGTGTGTGGAGTGAGAGCACGTTGGCGATGGGTGAGGTTTTATGCATGCAGAAATGCTTTTCTTCCCAATGCTAAAAAAAGTCCTATCCATCCATTAAGTCACTCTGAAATGATGTCTTCTGAAATATTTAGCAGCAGTGGTGCTTTCTAGGTTTCTCAGTCAAACAAGACCAAGCCCTTGGGCTCAGGAGATGGTGCAACTCGTGGTGGGCACGTGAGGGACAAGGGCAGCACTGAGTTGCTCAGTGGTAGAGGGAGGAGAAACAGGTACTAGGTAGGCTCTGTCTGAGACCCCGTGTTCTGATCATAGCTGGGTCAAACCTTCATACGGAGAGAGAGGAGGGAGGCTCCAAAATATGCTGCAAATTTCTGGGCCCTGAGGTGGATGGATGAGGCAGACAGGTGGAGTGACAGGTGCCCATCACCTGGGGCTGAGAGACAATGATTCCCTGTGTCCTTCAGCTGAATCAATGGGAGTTGCTGCTGTCAATGGAAATAAGATGTTTAAAGCGTTGGATAAGCTTCACGTTGGCCTTAGAGCTCTCATCCTGGTGTTGGCTCCTGAAGAGCGTGGAAATGCATATTACATGCTCCAAACTCAGTGGGCAATGTGCTACGTATGACGCTTTCCAATGTCCAGGGCATCCCCTGGGATCAAAGCAGTCTGTCAACTGTGCTGTGGATCCCACTGTGTGATTTTGGGGAGTATTTGCCAGGAAGCAAGCCAGGAAGGGACCAATTTTGAAAAACATTTACTTCTGAATCTTAGAGCTGGAACATACCTTTTCCAGAAAATACCGGAGGGCAAATAAAGCAACAAAGACAGAGCATCTCTGTTTTGTGAGTGTGGTACGTGCAGAGCGGAGCATTTCCTGGCCCCTCTCTCCCTAGCGAGCCCCGTGTCAGAGGGCTCGCTGTAATTACATACGAATGTAACGAATGACTTGAAGCAAGTGCAAGTCTGAAATGGGATGTTCTGACTCTGCCCCGTGGCCTTTGTGTGACACCCAAGGCTGGTTTGGGATGTTTTGTTGTCATCACTCGTTGCTTTGGTGGGTCCTTCTCTTCCGGCTGGAGCTCGGACCCTTGGCAGAGGCTGCCCCGTGCCCCGGCCCTCCCTGGGGAGGGGAGATGGGAGCTCAGCCTTCCTCAGGGTTGAGCAACACTGGGAGCAGGGGGCTGCCTGACCAGCCTGTTTGACCAACACTTGTACCCTCAGCAGGGTTTGAACCTGACCCTTCCCTGCTGAAACCTGAGCATCCCATCAGTTTCTGCAGCACGTGGGACATCAGGGGGATGGGGGGACCGACCCGTGCTCTCTCACAGCTTTTCTCTGCACCATCCTTGTCACCAGAGCTACAGCATGTCGCTCTGTCACCTGAGAGCCTCCAGCCCCAGGAGCTGTGTCCCCACAGGGCTCCTTGCTGTCCCTGCAGGGCTCCTTGCTGCCCCCAGCCCTGAGCTGCAGCTCTCATTTCTGCTGGCCGCTGCGGCATGGGTTGGGTATGCTGCCGCTGGAGGGGCCTCGCGGGCAGGAGCTGGGGGTACCTGCCTCTCGCTGTGCCCCCCCTATAGTCTTGGTTGCCACGATGTCCCCGTGTGGCTCCTGCAAGCCCCATGTGACTGCCCTCATCCCAGCCCTGCCGCAGGTGGGCTTAAGCTGCTTCACAGTGAAGAAGTTGGACTAATTCTATAGATCTATGTGCATGAAAAAGGTGTTTCTGTAAGAAAAGATCTCATTTGTAAGAGTGAGCCCCAGGCCCGAAGGATCAGTTGTACTTTCTGGTGCTGAAACCCCACCAGAGGGAACGTTCCTGAGGGTTTGCCAGACGTGGGGTAGTTTGGTGGCACGTGTGGTGGCTGGATGGTAGCTTTCGGCAGGGGAAGCCGCCTTGTGCCCGCCCACAGGGAGGAGCAGTGCAGCGGGAGAGGGCCGAGGAGAGCCTGGGGGATTTGCTGCCTGGGAGGCAGGAGGAGCAGGATGGTCCGAGAGCCCGAGCAGGGACCCAGCAGCAAACCAACAACTCTGTTTCCTTTCCATACTCGGGCTTTCTTAAATGAAGCAACCACCTTCCTGCTTCACGGTTTCCCAGCATACCTCAAGGTGGCTTAATCTTCAGAATAATTGTTATCCCCGTGAGCCTAATTCTCAGCTCCCGTGGTTGCCCTGTGGCATCTCCCGGGTGGAAGCACAAGGAGCCCTTGGGTGTGTGGGGCTGGTTTAGCTAAAACAAGGTGCTGCCGGTGACAGGAGCTGAAATGGAGGTGTCTAAGATGAGCCAGTGGAGCAGTTACACCAGCCAGGAGTTTGCTCAGTGCCCTGCTGTTGCACGGAGCCATGTGGAAGGAGCTAAGGGGAAGCAGCGCAGCTTCTGCGCCCGAGCTCACGGCTCCGACTCTGCTTTAGGCAGCCGGGGATGCCTGTGGGAATCTTTGCTAGCGCCGAGCTAGAGCCCCGTTACCGGAGCTGCTGGTAAGGCAGAGGCTGTGGTTTTGGCCGTGAGAGGCGGGTGCTACCAGCAAAAGTCTGAGAAATGTTTCCTTCTTGGGGGATTTCTTTTAACTGGAGATTGTTGCCTTTATGGATTCCTGTGCACGCGCTGGAAACCTGAGGACTCAATGATTTAGACCTTACTTGGTAAGTTTTCAAAGTTAAGGTTAAGAGGAGAAAGAAAAAAAAGGAAAAGGGAATCTACTCACCAGGACTAACCTCCTCAGCGAGATCTTGACAGGCGCTGGAAACCCACCCGATCTGAAGCAGATGTTTTGCTGCAGATCGCTGTCGCCCGCCGAGCCCGAGCCCTGTCCTGCCGCAGCAGTGACCTTCCGAGGGGTGTGTGATACTGACTCCAGTCCTTCTTTTTTATTAACGTTTTACTCCGTTTTTTATGCGCAGATTGCTAGCTTCCTGCAGCAGCTCCAGGTCTTGGCTCAATGTTGCCAGTGGCATATTTTTATTATTGTGTAATGGGTCTGCGCCTCTTCCTCTGTCACGTGGCATGGGAAGAAAGTTTTACACACATATGGCTGGAAAGCTCTTGATGCTTGGGGAGCTTTTCCTTTTCTCTCTCTCCCTTGCAGTCGTGTATGAAACGCTCGGGAGTTGCCTGGATCATTTCTGCCCCGTTCTGCCCCTCTCTGCTGTCATCGCTGCCCTTGCAAACAGAATTTGTGAGGGGCCAGGTAACGCAGATCAAATTAGGGTTCAACTTGGACACTTGAACCTGGAGCATTAGCAAGGGAAAGCAAATCTTGTCCTAAGAGTGGAAACTGTCTTCTAAAACAATTTAGACAAACAGGTGATGGCAGATCACTCCAGGCTTGAATTAAAGGACGTTGTAGTGAAGCAGCAGGTTTGTAAATGAGGATTTTGGGAGGAAACTGCACGTACCTCAGTGCTGCTTCTAGTGGATGCACAGCACAAAACATGGGAACTTTGCCACAGGGATGGCAGGACAGGACTGCTTCTTGGAAAGGCTTGAGATTCTGCTTTGAACTTGCAAGTATTTACAAAGCTCATAGCTTAAGGTAAGGCAGTAACACCAGAAGCAGTGACTGCCGCTGGAGCTCAGCTTCAGCTCTGCCAACGCAGAAGTGTTGAGTTGCAGTAAAGCCCTAACCCTTTGTGATTCTCTGCTGCAGCAAGTCAGGTCGTCACAGCTCGGAGCAGTGTGGATATCCCAGCTTACATCAGCCCCTTAAGCCAGGAATTTGCAAATGCCTTGCAACTCTCAAAGTTGACAGTGATTCCCTAGCAGCTCCTGGGGACACACTGAGGTGCAGAGAGACAAACAGAGGCTGAAGACTTTCCTGCCCCTCCTGCCTGCCTGCCCACCCCTTTCCCCTGCTCGCTGCTTTGCAGGATGCTCCGTGGTGCTGCCGGGCTTGGTGCAGATCAGATTTGTCCTTTTGATGGAGCAGCAGGGAGAGCCTCAACAGGAGCTGTGAGATGATCCAGCCGTGGAGCCTGGCCCCACAGATACCTGTGGGTCCCAATTGTGGGTGCGTGGTTCCTGGCCCCAGCCAGGATCCTGCGTGGGGCTTGGGACAGGTGTGGGCTCGGGGACAGGGCTCCAGATCCTGCCCTGCTGCTCTCCAGCCAGGAAATATTTTCTGCTCAGTGTAGATCATCACCTGATTGGGAGTGTGCTGGAGGTATCATTCCTTACTCTGCCTGAGGCCATCCTTATGGAGCTGTGGGGTTTGTTTTTGTTTTTTTTTAAGCTTTCCCATGCATGTGCTGTTGGAACATGGAGGGAATGGATGTAATATAAAAAGGAAGCACGTCTACAGTTTGTTTTGTGAGCTGTAATCGGTTCAGCTGCTCCTGGGAGAGGTGGGAATGTCTGGCTAAGGAAGCACAGGTCTTTTTGGCACTGTACTGACGGCTCTGCAGAGCTTGTTCAGAGCCTGGCCTCAGCTCCCTGATGGCTCAACCGCAGTCCCTGTGATTGAACAACCTCCCTCCCCAAACCCATGCAATCATCGCCTTAAATTTCACTGGGATAAGGGCTGTTTTGGAAAAGCTGCCATATGGCTGCAGAATGTGGCTTATGGGTCGGTGCCCCCTGGCGAGCAGAGATGGGGCCAGCCCCAGATAGGAGCTCCGAGAGCTGTTCTCCCCTGGGGCAGCTCTGGTGATCGATCCAATGTGAATTCTCCCATTTTGCCTGTTTCCATGAAGTCTGTTGGAACCCAGTTCTCTCTCACCCACGAGTGCGGCTGGGGGCAGCCAGAAGGGCTG